>NC_137891.1:57260626-57443568 GCF_963455335.1 Martes martes
CATCTGTATTTGTCACTTTTTTTATTATTATGTTCAGTTAGCCAACATATAGTACATCATTAGTTTTTGATGTAGTGTTCAACGACTCATTAGTTGTGTTTAATACCCAGTGCTCATCACAACACGTGTCCTCCTTAATACCCACAATATTTTAAAGCAGAATGTGACTTAAGCCCTACAATTACAACCACAAAACTTGCTCTGAGTTAGTTTTCAAACTGCTTTACAACATGCCTAAGTAGGCTTATAATTTTGCTATTCTAAACAATGCCTTTGTTTTGAAGCAAACTCTATGGGTAGTTACTTCCATCAAGCTGGTTCAGTTTAACATACTAATTTCTAGAGGCCTGGTACATGCGCTTCATAACTACAAGGGATAGGGATAGGGATAGGGATAGGAGGTCTAAAAAATATTTTTCTTTTAAACTTCAAGGTATATCTCAAAACACTTGAGTGATAAAAGATTTTGTCTAAAGAAATTATACTTTTGGGGCACCTGGGTGGCTCAGTTGTTAAGCAGCTGCCTTCTACTCATGTCATGATTGCGGGGTCCTGGAATCGAGCCCCACATCAGGCTCTGTGCTCTGCAGGAAGCCTGCTTCTCCCTCTCCCACTCCCCCTACTTGTGTTCCCTCTCTCATTGTGTCTCTCTCTGTCGAATAAATAAAATCTTTAATTTTTTTTTAACTTTCAAAGCTAAGGAATTAGTGCCTATTAAAATGAAAGAAAGACCATTTAAAGATAATTTTTTTGAAATTTCTTCTGAATTGTTTCCACATGCAAAATTTTTTTGTTCTATCATCATAACCCTGTAAAAAGAGCAAATTTAAAAGCACCTGGCTATTGGTGGTATGCATCTTAGGGCATAGTATTTGCATAATATAAATAAATTTATTGTGTTTATGGTAAGTCTCATAGGAAAGGGAAAAACTCCTGTAGAGTCTGCAATTTAACCATTATCATATCACTATTTATCACCTATAATTTCACTCAAATTATCAGGTTCTATTAAAAAAAAAAATAAAAACAACCAAACAAACAAATGGAATGATGAGAAGGGGTTGCAGGTACAGACACAAATATAAATTTAAAAATTTATATTTTTAAATATAAAAAATAAACTTAAGTAAAGTGCAAACACAAAACCATATTTTCATTTAGTTTGGAGAAAAGGGTCCTGTCCAGAGACTGTCACTCCAATTAATTTCCAATTAAGTAAATCTGAATTTGGAAACCTGCAGCAAACAAGATGATTGGATTCCAAATATGCAAATTTGACTCTAAGGAAGACTCAGAAGAGCATGGTTTCGTCCTTTCCAAGACACACATACACATAAATCTCTGACGGGAGTATATATACACACAGGGAATAATGATTTTAAAGATATTATAAACCAGGAAAAATGTCTAAGATTTCTAGGGTTTTTTTTTTTCAGTTCTAAGTAATATTTCCAGTGTTTTTACCAATACTTAAGACAATTAAAGGTTACTGACAAGACGCGTGAGCTCAATTTGTACCTTTAGAGACTCAGGTGCTTTGTTCAAAAGAACTAGTGATTTCTGTATGGTACCAGGCAACTCTCAACTGCTCTGCTAAAGATTCTAAACCCATGCTGAGAACAAATGCTGCAAATCTCAAAGTCAACACAAGTGGACGATGCAGAAGTAGTAAAACAAACAAGCTCAATTTTTTCATACTCATCCAAATAAGTGTGAGGGCAGTGACTTCTCAATCAGATAGCAGTCTTGGCACAGGACTCATTGGTTCTTTAGACTAAGCAGAAAGAAGAAAACAGTGTAAAAAAAAAAAATCATACTCATTAGGCTGTCAGGATGTGTGTGGTGAAAAGATAGTTGCTTGAAAAGAAATAATAGATTGTGAAGATGAACATCTTTCCAAGCACCACTCGAATTGTCTCTGGTCGTAGCACATTATTTTGCTTGTTTTAGGCCACAGGACGTGCTGTAAAAACAGACTCTATTTCTCCAAGGAATGGAATTGCTTTTTAATTATTTCTGGCTCAACAGAAGCACAAATCAAAAAAGCAATATTTTTCATTTGATCAAATGGTGAAATAAAAGGGGGGTGATTAAAAAACAATAGCCTCCCAGACATAAAGGCAAAAATATAAGGATATTCCAGGGTTAAAAGAGGATAGACACTTCCCTTCCCTCTACCCCTCTCATCTTTCCCCTACATGTTTTACATTTGATCAAAAATGGGTAAAGAATACATGCCTAAAAAGGAAAAAAAAAAGGACTCCCAAATATATAGATAAAAATATAAAACCATTCCAAGGTTAAAATAAAAGAGGATAAACTTCCTCCCCCTCCATCACAGAGACTTGCTTTCCCAAGTGACTTACACTAATGAAAATGGCTGAAGAACAATGATTTTAAAACAAACAACAAAAACAATAGTCTCTCAAACATGTAGGTGAATAATACAAAGGCATTCCAGGATCAAAATAAAGGAGACTAAAGATAAACCCTTTTCTCTCTCTCACCCTTCCCCCATCACACTGAATTATTTTTCTCCATGTGTTTTCTGTGTTCATATCCATGACACTTTGAATTAATTCTTTCCCCTGAGGGATGGATTACCTTATCTAGTCTGGGCATTTCTGTAGTTGACAATGAACCCATGAATTAATCTGAATATAGAAACTAATTACAATAAAACCTGTTCAGTGTTCTCACTTAAAACATTCCCTTCCCCTTAAATGTTAATCTTTAAAAGACCAAGGTAATTGGCACAAAAGCAATGTTTCCCATTTGAGGAACTTTTTATTTTTCCAGTGTTGATATGCATTCTTTTCAGTGAGAGAGACAGTGAGGTAGCCTTATGCACAGTTTGGGTAATTGCACCCACATGATCTAAAAGGTCAAAATAGCTAAAAGTTTTAAGGAGAATTTAACGACAACGTAGAGGGAAAAAATGGTTGACATAATAGAAGCAAAAGTCATTAAATAGAAAGGAGAAAATTGAAGTCATCTATCCCCTTGGGTGTTTCTTCACATTTCACTCTCCCACTCCATAATCTGACAGATGAAGAAATAGGGAAGTGTGTATATAGTAGATGATCCATTCAGGAGCATATATAAATATTTAGAGACAAATATGTATGTATCTTCTTAAAATATCATGAAAATATATCAAATCTTTAGAATGGCTTTGACTTCTCAAAAGATTTGAAACATTGTTACCAAACTTTGATCGAGTTAGAAAAATAAATATTCCCTATGCATATTTTGGTCCCCACAAGTTTTTATACCCAAGATCCTAGGACTACATAATGAATATAGTTACAGGAACAATTGTAAAAAGTAATTTGCTATTTCCCGTAGAATCCTAGAATGTAAAAGTTTATAGGAAATTTAGAGTAGCCTAGCCCAATCCTCTCATTATGTAGATTAAAAACAATGAAAATAAAATGGGTGATATTTCCTGCCCAAAGGTTCCCAGGCTAGGACCTAATTCTTTGTTTCTAAACCCATTCCTTTTCCCGCCATGCCTCAATTATCTCACACACAGTCTGATGTACACACAGGCAATGCAGATAATTACATTCAGGTGGGAGTGGATTTATCTTTACTCCCATGGAAAGCTTGGTCTGAAGATGGGTCGAGATGGAGGCCCTGTTTCAACTCTAAGCCTGGCAGGGGGAAAAAATAATCAGGGAGGAAATACCTAGAGACTCATTGTATCTTTCTTACCCTATCCATAAATTGATCTCCTAAACCTGAAGGCAAAATAGAAATCACTACTTTAATTACCTTAAGCAATAGCAGTAGACTGCGTGCACTGAAGATCTGTTACATCATATGTATCTTTGTTAATGGTAGATAAAAGCAGCTCAGATTTCTTTTTTCTAATTCACAAATGCTGTCTAGAGAATTTAATAACTAACACAGTATTCTGCAAGCTGACGTCTGTTCCCACCAGTCAAGGGCATCTCTTATGTCAAAGATTTCTTTGCTAATGACCCATTTTAAAGGTACAGAGTGGTATTTTGATTCTGTATATTATGTGACATTGTTAAATAATCAGAATCTTGATTTTTTCTTCAATAATCCATCCCTCTATTCATATTTTGGAAATGTCTTTAAAGTGACAGATCCCTAGGACTCAACACATAAAATCTGTTCCTATACTCCAGGAGGATCCCCTTGGTGGAACACGTGTCTAGACTATTCTTGCTCTTACCATATTTTTGATGAATTAGGTTTCTTCTCTTCCTCATTCATCTGCATCGTCCATTGGAATACGAGTTCTACTCTCAAAATAATTCTTTTCCCACTTAATGATTCTTTTCTTGGCCTTTTTCTTTCTTTTTTTCTTCTTCTTCTTTTTTTTTTTTTTTTTTTGTATTGCCATGGTTTCAACAAGATTTATGTTGGGTATTTCTAAGCACTTCATTATTGTTTCTGATTTTAGAGTCTTAATCTATGGCTTCATTCCTTACCTTCATTTGGTCTTTACTTTCAAGTGTCCATTCAGATTTTGCACATCTCTACTTCGGTGATTTTTCAATGTTTCAAATTCGTATCCCAATCAAACTTTGGTATGTTTTCTCTGAGACTTGTTCATCATCCTGAATTTCTTTCCACATAAACTTTGTCATTCTCCACTGGTTATCTAAACCAGATAATTCAGTCATTCTTGACTACACCCCCATTTTTAGACATTTCCATGCAATTGGAACTTTAGTCCTACCAAAAGATGTATCTCTGGAATCTGTCCCTCCTAACCCCCACACACCTGTTGTATTGTAGCCGTGGCCCTCATTCTGTCTCAAGAAAAACTCTAGTTAGTTGCTCACAACTTTTTAAAGGATAGCAATATATATAAGATAACCTCTAAATATATAATTCTTAGGGGAAAATATCACTATCAGAAAAAATGTATACAGAGACAGCTTCTTTGGCAGAGAAATGGTGGAAATAATCATACAAAATAGACAGACTACTCCCTGACACATACTTAAATGATTCAAGAGTCATAATTACTTTTGACAATACTAGAAGCAACTTTTAACATTATTAGAAGTAGTATTGATAAGCTGAGATTGCATAAATTTTGGTCTGCTCTGGTTAATGTTTTCCATTGGATGAATATTCATGGGATTCCATTTTAATTATGAATATAATTTATGATGAATATCATTTAGGTATGTGTTGATTTTTGCTTATATTCTAATACAATACTTATGTACATATGTTGTTGATTACATCAACTCAAACATTTTTTAACTACCTACAAAAGAACAAACTATCAAAAATTAAAGCTATATTCTTCGGTCTTAGTTTGACTAGTCTTTGAATACTAAATTTTACTTAAAATTATTTTTTATGAAGAATTATTCATTTTTTGATTCACTTTAAAAGGACAAAGTTAAAAGCTACAATAATATTGTAGATCATTTTTATCAGAAATTTTCATCCTAGATATGTTTGAAAAAGTTTAAAAGCTCTAATGAAGGAAGACTGACATCCAAACTTCTAAACATTTCACTAAATATCAAACCCTTAAGGTTTCTCTCTCTCACCTCCAAGCTCCCCATAATGGCCTTCATTATTCATGTCAGCAGGGGCTGGTTGAGAGGCTTGTCATGGCTCCATAGTGTCATTCTTCAATTTACTCATGTGTTCATGTGTAGTAAGGAATAAAAAGTCTTGCAGGTAAGCACATTAGGCCCAGAAAGCAGTATCAAGAAACAAGTTTTTAAGAGAAAGATATTTCTGGTTACATACCTGAAGCCACAAACATATACTAAGTACAGTTATCCCCTGTCAAAATTTAAATTAATATGATTTTTTTAAAGATTTGTTTATTTCAGACAGAGAGAGGGGGAACAAAAGGGAAGGGCAAAAGAGAGGGAGAGAAAAATCTCAAGAAGACTCCACGTTGAGCACAGAGCCGAAAACCGGCCTTGATCCCACAGCCATAAGATCATGACCTGAGCCGAAGCTGAAAGCTGAAGCTTAATCAACTGAGCCACCCAGGTGCCCCTGAATAAATGTGATTCTTAACCTAGTATATACCAGCTTTTAGTAATGCTAAACATGAAACTTAAAGTATAATTAATTATCTTGGGCATTTAAAGAGAGAGATTAATATGTGCCTTTTAGAAAGTATTGCTTGATATTTAACCAACTTTGTCAAAAGTGTCCAGAAATATTTCAGATCTCTATTTCTTCTTGAAGGTCCTCTTCCACCCCTGATTTAGATAAGACAGCGTTTTAACATCTCTTTTTACCTCAAGCAATGTAGTTAAGTTGAACGCAGGCTGTATTTCATTAATATACCTTATATCTAGTTTTGACCCTTCATTTTGACTTTCAGCTTAGAAAAGAAGTTAAGGCAACCGTAGGAGTGAGAACTTGAAGGGGATTATTTTTCAGATCTCCCTTTGCTATTTGGAGGTCAATTGGTTGGCACCAGGAAAGAGAGGTTACTACATCTAATCATAGTTATAGCAATGCATGCTGTTAGGGCACTGATATTAAGAAGGAACGTAGAGAAACTTTTTTTTTTTAAATGAAAGTAGAATACTATAAAGGTTTTCAAGCTCAGTAACTAAAGCAACTACCCTCATAGACTGTAGGGAGGGCTTAACAAGCTAACATTGACCCTCGCTGCCTGAAGTTTCAAATGCCCCAGACTGACAGTTGGCCTGGAAATAGTCACCCTGTTAACCCAACATGATTCTGAATTTAGAAGTACACTGAAGAGGATCGGTCTTTCTCATTTTCCTGTAAAGAAGTAAGAAATAGGCTTTTCTGTGCTTGAACAACCTTGCCCATTAGGGAGCAGTAAATAAAATCCACATGTATGAAATGGATTCATCCAGTGTTCTGTTTGGTTTTTATGTGGATTTTTTGCTAGGTCTTATCATATATGGATCATAGGGATACTATTTAGCATATGCACCCCAAAATTAATGCATTTTGCAGAGTCTGTCAACTAAGCAAGACATCAACTAGAAAATTGTGTCTTAAAAATTACAAAATAAGTGTTTCAGTTAACTTCTTTGTTAGTGTTTTTTTATGGTCTACTTTATATAAACAAAGAAAAAAGAAAAGCTGGCCAGCCATTTTACCCATGTAAGATGGTCAAGAAACTAAATGTGATAAGTTATAGAGTGAATGAATTTGCTTAATTAAAATAGTAAACAAAAATCACAGTTATCTGTATTGCTACCTATGATGATTTTAATCTAAAGACACAATTAAGACATAATTAAGAACAGTTTGCTGTTAATATAATAGGAAAGAAATTCCAAGTCTCCACAGCATTTTGGGAAAATTCCCCCCCAAAGCCCCAAAAAAATATTTCCAAAAAGAATCAGGTTTTACTTTCATTCTTTTCTCTCCCATTTTGTAAAATGCAGAATCCAAAAATACATATGTACATACATACATGCATACATACATAAAATTAATAAGATGTAGATACTGAAAACTATCAATGACTTCCTTAGGATAAAATCTAGGAATTAGAGATTTTGAGTCAAAACATAATGAAAATGTAGAGTCTTTTACTACATGTTACAAATGTTTGGAAGCTTGGATGTCAGCAATGGAAATTTCCCTTTCTTTCTTGCCTTAACAACAGACACAATTTCTCATTTTGTTTCATTTGTTTATTTAACCAATTTCCTAATTGAACCATACGTGTTTGGAATCAGCGAATTCAGTTGGTGAATATATAGTCTTCATTCAGTTTTTCTTGTAAATTTCATACAGATTTGAATTTTTTTCAAAAGATTTTGGAAAAAAATTAGAGCTCAAACTAAAATCTAAATATTAAAAACATACAATTGGATGATTAACTGAATGAATCAGTACTATGGCTTGTTAAATCTCACCACCCAAAGACCACTAGAAATAAACCTGTTGTTTAAAAGGTAATTTATTTAGCTCATATTTAGTAGGAGAGAAAGCACTTCAAAGGAAGGTGAGATTTTTACAAGCCTTCATAAAGGGTTTGGGAGAGTGCTGGTTAATTCTAAGGCAAATTTAAGGAAGCCAGGGCCAATTCTGGATCAGATATTGTCAGAAAGCAAGGACAATTCAGTGACTGTTTATTTTAATTTTTGTCTAGAACACGTATGGATGAAAACAAACTTTCACAGGTAAAGGATAAGAAGTCACACCAGGTAGAAGAGGGGTGCTAATCTATCTTTTTTTGTGGTTATACTATGATCTTTCCTCTGTTTTATTCCAAACACAAGCATAGAAATGTCTTCCTTGCTTATTTAGGTTCAGTTGGGAACATGACGAATTTGTATACATACGCTTAGCAAAGACACTGATTTTTGTGCTTCCCTGGGAGACATAAGATAAATTAAAACTAGATCACAAGAAAATGAGTTCCTCAAGAGCTTTTGTAGATAATGCCAAACCGTTTTCCAAAGTCACTTATAATTTGTCTTAAAGCAGTTTCCATTATTCTATATCTAGTCAGCACTTAGAATTGTTAGTCTTCTAATTTTAGCTAGTCTGCTAGATTTGCATTGATTTCTCATCGTGATTTTAATATGTATTTTTCTTAAGTACTACTGAGGGTGGACTCTGTGTGTATTGTCTGAAAGGACACCCTTTTTTGTGAAATAGTTCACCACGCTTGTCCACTTTTTCCAATGAGCTTTCTATCTCTTTATTATTGACTTATCCTTCTTTATGTGTTCTAGATATATAAGCTTTTACCATTATAGGTTTTGAGGGTTGGTTTTTTTTTTTTTTCTGTTACTGTGGAATGGTTTTTCAGTTCTTAATGGTGTCTTTTGATGAAGAGAAGCTTTAATGTCCATTCAATTTAAAATCTTTTATTTTGTGATTTCTAAATTTTGTCCCATTTTTAAAAAAATGTTTTTTCACCCAAAGGCTATGAACATAATCTTTCATATTATGTTCTAGGAGTTTCATTGTATTGCCTCTTACCTATTGAGCTACAAACCAAGGGAAGCTGATTCTTATACATGGTATGAGGTAAAAGCCTATTTCCAGATGGATAGATATTCAGTTGCCTCAGCACGGTTATATATTTTAAGGGAGAGAGAGAATCTTTTTTTTTTTTAAGATTTTATTTATTTGACACAGAGAGAGAGAGAGAGAGAGATCATAAGTAGGCAGAGAGGCAGGCAGAGAGAGAGGGGGAAGCAAGCTCCCTGCTGAGCAGAGAGCCCGATGTAGGGCTTGATCCTAGGACCCTGAGATCATGACCTGAGCCAAAGGCAGAGGCTTAACACATGGAGCCACCCAGGCGCCCCAAGTGTATATTTTTAATGAGTGTTGATATCCAGTCGGGGAAATCCTTGAGTATTATATGTCCCACTTAAAGCTAGGCTTGATCCTTTGCCTTTTCATGTAAATTGCAGGGTCAGCTTGTTAATTCCACCCCCCCATATGCACACATACACACACAATTAGTTTTGGAAGCAAGATCGCTTTGAATATGTAGATAAGTTTGAGGAGAGTTGACATTTTTACACTGCTGGCTGTTTAATTAATGGACACAGTATATCCTTCTGATTTTACCTTTAATATTTCCTTTTTTGTTAGTTTGGTATTATTTTACTCTCCTCTTACTAACTCTATTTAAGTAAGCATAGATCATTGATTTTTAGCCTTTATTCTTTTCTTCTTATATGCATTTAAAGTTATATATCTCAAAGCACAGTTTTACCTGCATCCTAGTTGTTTTAATTTCATTATCATTTAATCAAAATATTTTCTACTCTACATTGTAATTTCTTTTTTAGTGATGCATTATTTAGAAATACATTGTTTAGGGGCACCTGGGTGGCTCAGTCAGTCAAGCATCTGCCTTCGGCTCAGGTCATGATCTCAGGGTCCTGGGATCGAGCCCTTCATTGGGTCCCCTGCTCAGCTAGGAGTTTGTTTCTCCCTTTCCCTCTATCCCTCTCCCCCTTTGCCTCTCTGCCCTATTGCTCATGCTCTATCTTTTTCAAATAAATAAAATCTTTTTAAAAATGAAATATATTGTTTATTTCCCAAGCTTTCAGAGGATTTTTGTTGTTGTTGTTTTTTTAATTGGTCAAAATGTCCTGCATTTATGATTGGTGTGGCATTTTACAATTCAAACTTGTTATTAATGCTTTTTAAAATTTTCATGAATGTTATGTTTATTTAAATACTTGTTATAACACCTATGGAGAGTACAGCATGTTAGTTATTTTGATTTAATTTTCAACAAAGTCATTAAAGGAGGTGCTGTTATTATTTACATTTTATAGTTGAGGAAACTGAGACCCAAGTAGGTAAAATGACTTGCCCAACATCACACTGCTAGCAAAAGATTGAATTGGCATTTAAACTGAGCCCAGAATGCGTATTCTTCACTACCCACCAGACACTGCTAACCTGGGCTTCTCTTTTATGACGCATAGTGAAATCGATTCTTACAAGTAATTGTTTTCAGATAACATCTCTATCTAATTATGGTATTTGGGAAGATTTAATGTTCCTAATTGATATATATTATATCAAATATTCTTAGTAGTTTAATTTAAATAGACTTAAATAAACTTTAATATCTATAATAATTAATTTTTAAGAATAAATAATGATATTTAGAATTTGTTCTATTTTTAAAAAATTATGTACTAATCTTTTTTTTTTGTACTAATCTATTTTTGAAAAGCACTTAAGGCAACACATAACAGCACATCTAATCTAAGCTGGATTGACAGATAAAAGGGATGTGATGGTTCTTGTGAGAAGTCTAGAAGTAATGCATTTGGTATAATTTCTCTGGCGTCCTCTTGCCTCTTCCTCCCCATGTCTTTTTTATCCTCAAGCTGTTAACTTGCACGGCTGAACGATGACTGACATCAGGAAGGCTAAGAGCTTCTACTTCCTTGGTAAAATCTATGAGGAGACAGATGATTTATTTTCTCTCATGCATAGAATAAAGGTTCTGAGTTGCTCTCTGATTGGAGATACTTAACTCACATGTCTACCTTCAAAGTGATTATCCTGTTTTTTTAGGATAAACCAGTCAGAGCCTATTTCTGTAGCCAGGCTTAAAGGTAATTCCAGATATTTACAATGGAGGTGTGTTTGGGATGTCTGTTTAGATCACCACGGGGCGGGGGGGGGGGGGTGGGTTGGGCAGGGAGGTTGCATAGAATAATTCACACAGAGAACTTAGAAGTTTATATAACGTGGTTTCTCTCTCCATCGGACGGGGCCTCCCAAATGTGGGGCGATGATCAGGTGGAAGCTGGTGGCACAGGTGGTGAAAGGATTCCGTGCCAGGCAGAGCAAAGGAGATAGAAATTCATTTAATACACCACGAGGGAGCAGGTGTGCAGGACAGCAGAGGAGAGGCTGTCTGCCAAGAGGCCAGGGGTGGGAGCTGTTTTAAAAGAGGGAAGGTGTGGAGGTATGGTGATGTCTGGAACTTTCCCTTTTTTGGTAACTATGCTAGTGGCAAATAGCCCATCGGTTAGTTAGGGCCTGTAGATATGTTGACATGCATTGCCTGATGCGCCTATCTGTATTCAGCTAGGGGTCCCTGTGAACCCTTTCTACATTCCGTTGCTCCAGCCTGTTGTCCAAAAGCAGCCTCTACATATATGATCTCAAACAATTTAAAAATATGTAAAATTATGAATCTTAGAATGTAAAGTAAGGTGATTATACATTTGGTTTGTCTTTCTAGTACCTCTCTTTAAATCTAAATATTTTACATAAAATTAATCCTCTTCAATACTTCCCTGCCTCAGAATTTCTCTGGTAGCTTAAAGTTGCTCTATGAGGTACTAGCACTTGGTTTAGACTTGTTCTGGATGGTCCTCAGCATGCTCTGTACATAGAAGCTTTCCTGTTCATCTACTCAAAAACACATTTTGCTCTGTGGGAACAAAGACTTTACCTGTTAAATATGCTCCACAGCCCAGAAAAAATTGGTCACATCCTGGAAGCTTAATAAATAAATACTTGTTGTTTCAAGTTATTGCATCCAGCAGAAGGAAATTTATTGGTTTACAGGGTAAGAAAAAGGTAAGTATTCTTTTTACGCAAAACAAGTTACAACAAAATATATAACAGTGATGTAGAAGGGTTAAGGCAGTTTCTAAGTTTTCTATTTCAAAACACGTCCTAGACAGCAGGAGATGAAAAACAACTTAGTAGAAATTAACTTTGTTTTCCAGAGTGTCTCCTGGCCACTCTAGATAAGGTATATGAAAAAAGGAAAATCAAATAATTCCCCAGGAGATCTCACAATATGTATTTTTGCTTTCTATGTAGAGTGATTCCATTTTTTTTTTTTTTTACAAAATTACTGAACCTTCTAGTTTAGCTTTAATGACAATGTTTTATATTTCCAAAAATTATTTCAGGAGTTCTTAAAATCGATAATTGGAATATGTGAGAATAAGGAATATAAACTGATTTCTACCTTATACTATCTTAAATCATTTTGAGGATGAGACAATGCTTAAACATTATGTATGTATGAGTGTGTATGTGTGTGTGTGTGTGTACATACATATCAATGTATACCCATTACTATGTGCTAGATATGTTCTCGTATAGTCTCTTATTATCTTTTTTGGAAAGGTATCTAAAACCATGAATCCAATAAGTAGCAGAGTTCAAATCTAAATGTATACCTAGTTATACCGTGTGGTCAATATGTATCACTTTGCTCCCTCCCGACCTTGGGGATCCATGAGTACAACTCATTTATTGACCAGATGAGGAACCTGAGGACAGCGGGACATATCAGACGTAATCTTGGGTTTCTTCACACCTAAGTCACATACTATTTTGTTAATGTAAACCTATTTTGAGTTGGTAAGTATTTTAGAATGTCTGTAGTAAAATAGCCTATGATTTCATTATGATATACTAATATCATGATTGGATAAACTTTGAGGATTATTTTCTGTAAAATTGAAGTACAAATTATTTTGCAAAAAGAATGCTTGGAAAAAGCCAATGGAAGCCATAAAACATTTGGCATATTTTATTACATTCTATCATGTTGTTGTGGGACAAATATTTACCATTTTAAGGACATAATAAAATGCATGTGCTTTGGCTAAATAGTTCATGCTATTAAATGTTGATTCCAGCGTAAGTTTTTTTCCCCCTGAAGAAACATCCATGCACTATAGTATTTTCAATAGAATTACTGACTATAGTTTGTTTTCACACCAAATATGTGACTCTTTCCAAGTTAATGGATAAATTTGCTCATCTCTTTCTTTATTATAAGGCAAAGATAAATAAGTCTTTTTCACTCAATCTGCTGAGATAACTTGTGCCCATGCCGAAAGGTGATCTGTTCTAATCAACTTCACAAAGTCTGATGGAATTACACTGAACATATCTCATACCTGACACAACTACAGAATGATACAGTTCAGGACAAACATTGGTGACCTGAATAATACATGACAGACAGATGACCGGGTGAGAAAAGTAATTTTTCACCTACACCATTTGAGTTTCTTTATTAAAGGCTGAGACATGTTTGATGGAAAGAAGGCTGCTTTGCCAGCTAAAAGCTGGTGTGTTTTATTAATAGCTCAGTCAGTATTCCCCTGCTGTTTTAGTATTTGAAACATGTTATTTCGGCAGTAAAATACAATAGACATCTACTCTGCATGAAAACTCAGCATTTCATAAGAATGCAAGTTGTTGGTAATCAGATATTATTATTTAATGTACTTCCATGGTCAGGAAAAGTAAGCTAACTGAACAGAAATATCTAATTTTAAATTAACAGATAGATTATTTGTGAGTTGAGGGTTCATTGTTTCTTATGTTTCAATTTTTCAATACAATTTAGACAAAGAAAATACATGAGTAAAAGTATTATCACTGATAATAGTCATATATTTGTAATGGATTATTTTAAGAAAAGGAGATTTAATTATGTTAGCATCCTTTGACAAGTACTCTGGCATCGTTACTAAATTGCACCATCGAAAAGAAAGGTAAGATAATGAAATAGTTGGATCTTACTATTGTTGACTTTAAAAATTAAACAATAAAATTTATCCTGTAGCAAATGAATGTATTTGGGAAGAGCAGAAAAATTGCAATTCTGGACATGCAAACTATGGCAAAACAATAGGGAAGTTGAGAGAACAAAGGAGGGCATCCTTTTGTAGAAGAAAGGAGGAAGTTGAGAAAAGTTGTCTTGTACAAAAGTTCATTGGAGAAAAATTAGTTCGAAGTAATGACAGCTTCTCATCAACAGCAAGGACAGCTTGTTGTTGTGGACCAAATGGTAATCCTGTTGAACTTTGCAAGTTGTTACTTAGTAGTGGCACATAAGAGCTTCCCACTCACGGCTTTCCAATATCATTTGGAATGAAATTCTCTCTAGTTTTTTTCACATTACTAAAAAATGGGGTAATATACCTTTAAGAAGGTAAATCACACTGTTTAATTCCAAAAACTGGTCTTGATAGATATACTTTAATGAAAAAATATGTCATTTATAGCTAAAATGCTTATTTCACAAGAATATATTATATATAAATTGTCTTTTTAAATAGCTTCTTTGCTCAAATTAACTAATAGTATTTCTCCCGTGTGATCATTAATTTATACCAGTGTCTATGAAATGCCTATTATGTTCTAGACCTTTTTTTAAGATCTTAGATACAGCAGTGAATAAAGGACTAAAATGTGTTTTAATGCAGTATATCTTTTAGTGGTAGAAGGCAAATAATAAGCAAACAAATAAATTTTATATTATATCAGTTGGAGATAAGTAAGCATAAGAGAAGAATAAAGATAGAGATTGTTATAATAGTAAATAAGGAGGTCAGGGAAGATCTTAGTGATAAGATCATATTTAAAGAGAGGGAAATTATGTGAATTATGGAATATCTGTTGGAAGAACATTTTAGACATAGATAAGAGCAAGCAAATGGGCTTGGTGACATGTATTTGGAGTGGGGGCAAAGTTGGTAGGAGGTGAGGTCAAAGAGATTTGGGAAGTGGTGGGTAGTGGGGAAGGAAAAAAAAAAGTAGATCATGGAGATTCAGCCTGACCACACAATGGACTGTAGCTTTAATTCTGTCTAATGTGTAAAGCCACTGGAAAATCTTAAGTGATGAGAGACACGCTCTGACTTTGCTCTAAAACAGTCATTCAGGCTGACACATTTGGAATCCACAGCAGAGGGTGAAAGATGGAGGTAGACCAATTAGGAAACTATTTCAATAATCCAGACAAATGATGACAGTGACTTGGAACTGAGTGAGGAAAAAAGAGGTGGTATAAAATGGTCATATTCTGAATATATTTTAAAGGTTACAAGATCTGTTGTTGGTTCAAATATGGAAATTGTGAGACAGAGGAGTCCAAGATGAGTTCTAAGCTTTGGTTCCAAACATCTTGACAGAGGGAGGAGGAGTCACCAAGTTGAAGAAGACCAAATGAGGAGCAGGTTTGGGCCAGGTGGAAAATCATAAACTTGTTGTATTTTTTTCCAAGACTGTTGTGATAAATTGCAAAAATTGGATGGCTTAAAACAACAGAAATGCATTCTCCCACAGCTGTAGAGGCTAAAATTCTGAAATCAGGGTGTCAACTGAGCCATTCCAGTGCTTCTGTGGGATCCTTCTTTATTTCTTCTAGCTTCTGCTTTTGGGAATTCCTTGGTTTGGGGCAGCATAACCATAATGTCTGCCTCTTGGTCACGTGGCAATCTCCCTGTATCTCTGTGACTTCACATGGCAGTCTTCTTATTGAATTGAAAGTCATAGTGAATTAAAAGCACATTCTACTCCAGTATGACCTCATCCTAACCTGATTAATTACATCTGCAACAACCCTATTTCCAAAGAGGGTAATATTCTGATGACTGGACTATATTTTGGGGGGAGGGGGACAAATTTAACCTATAACAATTGCAAATATGTGACATTTGAAAGTAAAACCTTCAAGCATAGGCATTGAATAAGTGGGTGGATATGCTAGCTCAGAGATGACTGGTTTGCAGATACAAATTTGGAAATCATCATAGTATAAACAATATCTAGAGTCATGAGCTAGAACAAGTCTATGTGCAGAATCCAAAGACAGAGCCCTGGACTATCCCATTATAAAACAGAATAGAAGGAACAAGCAGAAAATAATTGAAAAGAAACATCAGTGGTTTTTAGAATCATCAAAAGAGAGACAACTAGACAATATATGTTTTCAGATGTAATATGCAATGATTCTTCTCTGGCTGTTTCTTCTCATTGATGATCATCATCTAGATGAATTAACTAATTAAGGTTGCAAAATGGTGATATTCTAATTATTTTTTCACCATTTGCTATCTGGAACATATAAAAAAGCAAAACTTCCCTTTGTCATCTATTTGGTTAACCAGAGGAGAGATCTTACAGGTATGGGAAAAATATTTGTTTTGTTTCCTCTATCACTTTTCAAAATAGGAGTTCAGTTTCCTAACAATAGTAACCACTGCTTATGCTCTTCAAAAATTTATTTTAGTGTTATTATAGACTGATATTTTAAACCTATCTGATTGTCTTCAACCATTATAGTTATTTACTGAAGCTCCAACTGCCCCAACTTTGACTGATGGGAACCTATCCCAGTTAGCTTCTGTGTCTTTTTGACATGACTCTACCAGTCTTTGAAAGATTTCTTGATCTCAGCTTTAACATCTTGTACAATTCCTGTGTCACATCTGGAAGTCAGCCATTTCTCCAAAGAGTCTTATATTCTTTTCTTTTCCTTTTTTTTTTTTAACTTATATTCAATTAGTTAGCATATAGTGTATTGTTAGTTTCAGAGGTAGAGGTCAGTGATTCATCAGTCTTATATAACACCCAGTGCTCATTACATCATGTCCCCACCTTAATGCTCATCACCTGGTTACTCTCCTCCCACCCACCTCCCCTCCAGCAACCCTCGGTTTGTTTCCTATGATTAAGAATCTCTATTGGTTTGTCCCTCTCTCTGATTTCATCTTCTTTTTCCCTCCTTTCCCCTATGTTCATCTTCTTTGTTTCTTATATTCCATATATGAGATCATACGATAATTGTTTTTCTCTGATTGACTTATTTGCTTAGCATGATACCCTCTAGTTCCATCCACATCATTGCAAATGGAAAGATTTCATTTTTTGATAGCCAAGTAATATTCCTCTGTGTTTGTGTGTGTGTGTGTGTGTGTGTGTGGTTCACATCTTCTTTATCAATTCATTTGTCGGTGGACATCAGGCTCTTTCCATAGTTTGGCTATTGTGGACAATGCTGCTATAAACATTTGCATGCATGTGCCCCTTCAGATTATTACATTTGTATTTGCAGTGCAATTGATGGGTCATAGGGTAGCTCTATTTTTAACTTCTTAAGGAACCTCCATACTGTTTTCCAGAGTGGCTGCACCAGTTTGTATTCCTACCAACAGTGTAAGAGGGTTCCCCTTTTCCACATCCTTGCCAACATTTGTTGTTTCCTGACTTGTTAATTTTACCCATTATGACTAGTGTGAGGTGGTATCTCATTGTGGTTTTTAATTTGTATTTCCCTGATGACAAGTGATGTGAATATTTTTTCATTTGTCTGTTGGCCATTTGTATGTCTTCTTTGGTGAAATGTCTCTTCATGTCTTCTGCCCATTTCTTGACTGGACTATTTGTTTTTTGAGTGTTGAGTTTGGTAATTTTCCTATAGATCTTTTATACCAGCCCTTTATCTTCCATGTTGTTTGCAGATATCTTCTGCCACTAAGTTTCTTTTGCTGTGTAGAAGCTTTTTATCTTGATGAGGTCCTAATAGCTCATTTAGCTTTTGTTTCCCTTACTTTGAGAGATGTGTCTTGCAAGAAAGTTGGTGTGGCTGAGGTCAAAAAGGTTGCTTCCTGTGCTCTCCTTTAGGATTTTGATGAATTTCTGCCTCACATTTAGGTCTTTCATCCATTTTGAGTTTATCTTTGTGTATATTGTAAGAGAATGGTCCAGTTTCATTCTTCTACAAATGGCTGTCCAATTTTTCCAGCACCATTTATTGAAGAGACTGTCTTTTTTCCATTGGATATTCTTTCCTGCTTTGTCAAAGATTAGTTGACTGTAGAATTGAGGAACCATTTCTGGGATCCCTATTCTGTTCCATTGATCTATATGTCTGTTTTTGATCCAGTACCATGTTGTCTTGATGATCACAGCTTTATAATGTAGCTTAAAGTCAGGCATTGTGATGCCCCCAGCTTTGGTTTTCATTTTCAATATTCCCCTGGCAATTTGGGGCCTCTCTTTTTTCATACAAATTTTAGGATTGTTTGTTCCAGTTCTGTGAAAAACGTCAATGGTATTTTGATATAGTTTGCTTTGAATGTGTAGACTTCTCTGGGTAGCATAGACATTTTAAAAACATTTATTCTTTGAATCCATGAGCATGGAATTTTTTTTCCATCTCTTCGTGTCTTCCTCAATTTCTTTCATAAATATTCTGTAGTACAGATCCTTTACCTCTTTGGTTAGGTTTATTCCTAGGTATCACATGGTTTTGGGTGCAATTATACATGGGATCAATTCTTTAATTTCTTTTTTCTGCCTCATTGATAGTGTATAGAAATGCAACTGATTACTGTGCATTGATTTTTGTATCCCACCATGTTGCTGAATTGCTATATGAGTTCTAGTAATTTGGGGGAGTGGTCTTTTGGGTTTTCCACATAAAGTATCATGTCATCTATGAACCGTGAGAGTTTGACTTGTTTGTCAATTTGAATGCCTTTTATTTCTTTTTGTTTTCTGATTGCTGAGGCTAGGATTTCTAGTACTATGTTGAATATAACAGTGATGAGAGTGGGCATCCCTGCATGTTCCTGACCTTAGGTAAAGCTCTCAATTGTTCTCCATTGAGAATGATATTCAGTGTAGGCTTTCATATATGGTTTTTATGATATCTAGGTATGTTCCCTTTATCCCTACACTGAAGAGTTTTGATCAAGAAAGGGTGCTGTATTTTGTCAAATGCTTTTTCTGCATCAAATGAGGGGATCATATGGTTCTTGTCTTTTCTTTTATTAATATGACCTATCACATTGATTTGTGAAAGTTGAGCCTCCCTTGCATCCCAGGAATAAATCCCACTTGGTAGTGGTGAACAATCCTTTTAATGTGCTGTTGGATCCTATTGGCTAGTATCTTGGTGAGTATTTTGACATCCATGTTCATCAGGGATATTGGTCTGTAATTCTCCTTTTTGATGGGGTCTTTGGTTTTGGGATCAAGGTAGTGGTGGCCTCATAGAATGTGTTTGGAAGTTTTGCTTCCATTTCTGTTTTTAAAAACAGCTTCAGAAGAAGAAGTATTATTTCTTCTTTAAATGTTTGGTATAAATTCCCTGGGAAGCCATCTGGCCCTGGACTCTTATTTGGGGGGAAGTTTTTGATTACTGCTTCAATTTTCTTGCTGGTTATTGATCTGTTCAGATTTTCTATTTTTTCCTATTTCAGTTTTGGTAGTTTATAAGTTTCCAGAAATGCATCCATTTCTCCCAGATTGCCTAATTTGTTGCCATATAGTTGCTCATAATATGTTATTAAAATGGTCTGTATTTCCTTGGTGTTTGTTGTGATCTTTCCCCTTTCAATCATGATATTATTGGCTTGGGTCCTTTC
The DNA here is from genome assembly GCF_963455335.1 of Martes martes. NCBI lineage: Eukaryota > Metazoa > Chordata > Mammalia > Carnivora > Mustelidae > Martes > Martes martes. The sequence continues at coordinate 57,280,270 of NC_137891.1, forward strand.
TCTTTTCTTTTGGATAAGTCTGACTAGATGTTTATTGCTTGTTAATTCTTTCTAGAACCACCTTCTAGTTTCTTTTATCTGTTGTTTTTTGTTTGTTTGTTTGTTTCTATGTCATTGATTTCTTCTCTAATCCTTATTATTTTTCTTCTGCTTGATTTAGGCTTTATTTGTTGTTCTTTCTCCAAGTCCTTCAGGTATAAGGTTAGCTTGTGTATTTGAGGTTTTTCTAATTTTTTGAGAGAAGCTTGTATTGCAATGTCCTCCCTTCTTAGGACTACCTTTGCTTATCCCAAAAGTTTTGAACGGATGTGTTTTCATTCTCATTAGTGTCCATTAATTTTTTAAATTCTTCTTTAATTTCCTGATTGATCCATTCATTCTTTAGTAGGATGCCCTTTAACCTACAAATTTTTGAGTTCCTTCCAAATTTCCTCTTGTGATTGAGTTCAAATTTCAAAGCATTGTGGCCTGAAATATGCAGGAAATAATCCCTGTCTTTTGGTATAGGTTGAGACCTGATTTGTGACCCAATATGTGTCTATTCTGGAGACTGTTCCATGTGCATTCAAGAAGAATGAGTAGTCTCTTGTTTTAGGATGGAATGTTTTATATATATATATATATATATATATATATATATATGGTCCATCTGGTCCAATGTGATATTCAGAGCCATTGGTTCTTTGTTACTCTTCTGCTTAGATGATCTGTCTATGTTTATGAGTGGGGTGTGGAAGTCCCCTACTATTAATGCATTATTATCACTGTGTTTCTTTACTTTGTTTATTAATTGGTTTATATAATTGGCTGCTTCCATGTTGGAAGCATAAATATTTATAAGTTGTAGGTCTTCTTGTTTGATAGATCCTTTAAGTATGATAATAGTGTCTCTTTTCATCTCTTACTATAGCCTTTGGTTTAAAATCTGTCTGATATAAGGATGGTTACCCCAGCTTTCTTTTGATGTCCATTGGCATGAAAAATTGTTCTTCACTGCCTCACTTTTAGTTTGGAGGTGACTTTAGTTCTAAAATGAGTCTTTTATAGACAGCATACAGATGGGTCTTGCTTTTTTATCCAAGCTGATACCCTGTGTCTTTTGATTTGGGACATTTAGCCCATTTACATTTAGATTAACTATTGAAAGATATTAATTTAGTGCCATTGTATTGCCTATAAAGTCCCCATTTCTGTAGGTTGTCTCTGTTTCTTTCTGGTCTATGTTACTCTTGAGTTCTTTCTTTGCTTAGAGGATCCCACTTAATATTTCTTGCAGAGCTGGCTTGGTGGTCACATATTCTTTTAGTTTCTGTCTGGAAGTTTTTTTTACTCTCTCCTTCCATTCTGAATGACAGCCTTGCTGGATAAAGTATTCTTGGCTGCATGTTCCTCTCATTTAGTACCCTAAATATATCATGCCAGCCCTTTCTGGCCTGCCAGGTTTCTGTGGATAGGTCTGATGTTAGTCTGACGTTCCTCCCTCTGTAGATAAGGAGCCCCTTCTCTCAAGCTGCTCTCAGGATTCTTTCATTTTCTCTAAAATTTGCAAACTTCACTATTATATGTTAGAGTGTTGATCTATATTTATTAATTTGGGGAGGAGTCTTCTCTGCCTCCTGGACATGAATGTTTGTTTCTTTCTCCAAATTAGGGAAGTTCTCAGCTATGACTTACCCAAATACACCTTCTGGCCCTCTCTCTTTCTTCATCCATGGGCACTCCAATAATTCTGACCTTGATACATTTCACAGCATTATTAATTTCTCAAAGCCTTTATTCATAGGCAATTAGTTGTTTTTCTTTCTTTTTCTCAACTTCCTTCCTTTCCATCAGCCTGTCTTCTAGACCACTTACTCTCTCTTCTGTTTCATTCCCCCTAGCTGTTAGAGCATCCAATTTAGAATGCATCTCAGTTACAATATTTTTAAATTTAGCCTGATTAGATCTCATTTCTGCACTAAGCCATTCTCTAGTGTCTTTTATGCTTTTTTCAAGCCCAGCCAATAACTTTATAATTGCTATCCTGAATTCCATCTCTTACATTTTACTTATATCCATATCAATTAAATCTATGTCAGGGACATCACCTCTGGTTATTTCCTTTGTTGTGAATTCCTCCTTCCAGTCATTTTTCCCAGAGAAGAATGGGTGAGTGAGTAGGCAGAATCAAAAATATCAACCATAACCTAAGCAAAATACATACTAAACAAATCTGAAACAGTTGGAAATCAAAACAGAAAAAGAAACAAAAACAAAGCAAAACAGAACAAAAAAGAAAAAGAGAAAAAAAGAAAGGGAGGGTGGGGGGACAGAGAGTATAATCTCACAGGATGGACAAAGCAGGGTAATCACTTGTTCCTGAGTGAATTTTGGTTTGTGTATTAAGACACTAAATCCCAAAATTGTAAAGAAATAAAAACTTTATATATATATATATATATATATATATATATATATATATAAAAATATAAAATAAATAAAATTGAATAGAGTGAAAAAAAATAAAAGATATCTATAAAAAGCAGATATAAAAAATAGAAGTTAAAAAGTGCTTAAAAACATAGAATTGGTAAAATAAGAAACTAGTTGAAATGGGAGAAAAGAAAAAAAAGAAAGGGAAATTTTTAGACAAAGGTAAATGAATCATGAAAAAAAAAAAAAAAAAAAAAAAAAAAACCTTAGAGCCCTATACACTATTTTCCCCTGGTGCTGGAGTTTTACAATCTTGTGGGATCCATAATCTAGTTTGCACCTATTTTTCCAGTTTGTCTTCTGGGAGAAGGACTGCTGTGTTACTTCTCAGGTGTCTTTGCCTGGGTGGGGTTGCACTGCCTCTTGTCAGGGGGCTGGACTAAATGAAAGCTGGTCCTCTGGGTGGTTTTTGCCCCCTGATGGTTTTTGCACTTCTTTAGAGGATCAGAATAAAAATGGCCATGTCCCAATCTCCTGCCCCATCAGTGAAAGGTCATGGTCCCCCTCTTTAGTAAACCCTCTGGGACAGTCTTCACTTTTGTGTGTGCCAAACTCTACAGACTCCTGCAATGTGGGCCCACAGCAATCCTCCTGGGGGAGCCTGAGGGATCTGTGTTACTACCCTTTGTGTGCCCTGGGGCTAAGGGTGGTTGCAGGCTTATGCCCATATCCACTCTGCTGATCCTGGGGAACAGCTGAGTGTTGCCCTACTGTCCTTTCTGGGGCTGCTGCCCTGAGAGCTGTTGCCTGGTCTTGAGCACATCCATTCCACCCTTCCTGGGGGTGGCAGATGGTCTGACCATGCCAGTCCTTTTCAGGGTGCTTAGGTGGAGAGTGGTCACCTAATCAGCCCAACTCATAGTTTACAGCAACCTGAGCTGAGAGTCCACTCCTGAGCTTGCTGACCGAAACCAGTTTCCCTGATCCACTGCTTGGGCACTCTACCAGCTCAGGCACCACCATTAGTTCTATGACTCTTGGAACCCTGAAAACACACTGACCCACTTAAAATTCTGTTCTTTTCATCCCCTGAGCCCCTTTCAAATAGGGATGCCTCTCACTAGAGATTTCTAAGGGTTCTGATTTTGCCCTCTGGGGCTATATCACTTTGCAATAATCAGCTTAAAGAGCTCCTTACCTCTTCCATTTATCTTCTGCTCTTTCCCCTCAGATTCATGTCTCTACACCTCCTGCCTTGCAAAAAGCAGCCACTTTTCACTTGTAGAGTTCCAGATACATTTCCTTCCATTTCAGGCTGAATTCATGGGTGTTCTGAATGGTTTGATAGTTACCCAGCTAAATTCAAGGGACCAGATGAAATGAGGTCCCCTGCTCTTCTGCCATCTTGCCTCCTCCAAATACTCTATTTTTATTTAAGAATTTAATTTTTTATGTTGAGTTAATCAAACTGAACTTAATTAAATGTAATTGTTTAAAGAGATTTCAAATTTCCTCAAATTACTAGTAAGCCACCATAATGTGTTTGTTTAATAATTTTTCATTTTTTATTGATTTCTTATATGACCTTAATGATAAAAATTACTAAATTGGTTGTGATTTCTCAATCCATTCCTGACCTTAGAATATTGGTATTCTAAGGTTTCTTTTAGATCCATGGGTGTGTGGTTATAACCATGAATAGTCACACAAAGCATTGTTATGAACTGAACAATTTATATAATGAAAATTTATATAAAGTTAATTTATAACCAACTTAGCACTAGCATCTTCCATTGAAGTTTTTCTCATTGAAAAATATCTTATTGTTTTTAAAAATGTTCCCCACACACTTAGGAATACAGACCAGTCTATAGCTGCCATATTTAGAATTTTAATTTAATTGATTATGACCTTTATTTTTAACTTCTCTAAGTATAACTATATATTAAAATGCTATAACCCATCTAATTCCCTGTCAATATTTCCTTGAATTTACTTTTTAGATTTTATTGTTATTTTTGACATGTGTTTAGTACTTATAACGAAGAAACGTAGTCTCACTAATATTACTAATATCAGTTTTCTCCTTTTCTTCCTACGATAGTACTTAGAATATTTCCCATTCTCTCTTGCCTTTGGTGAGGCCATATAATGAGGCTCTTGCCAATGGGATATGTAGAGAAAGGATCTCTGCCAATTTAGAATTGTTCTCCCTCTCATAATTCTTTATAATTTCTCTTCACTCATGCATTGTCCATATTCTGAAATTTCAATGGACAATGGCCAGACTCTAGAAGATAACAGAGCAACTAAATTGTAACAGACTATTTTCCAGAATAAAGAAATCCCAGTACCTGCATTGAAGTGCCACATTAAAGAGATTTATTGTATTAAACCACTGAAATGGTTTGTTATAGCAGGTGACTTATCATGAATAATATAAGACACTCCTTTTCTCAGTATGATTGAATATTTTAGTAAGGTAAAAAGATTCTCTTTATTCCATTTAATGCCTTATACTTTAAATTCTCTATTATTCCTATATTATCTAATAATTGACTTGTTTCAACCATCTTTTCAAAAAAGGATTTGAAATAATTAATATTGCTATTTTTGCCCTCTTAATGAAAGTTTGACTTATGAAATTTTTCTTGTGCTTTCATTTTTAATTTCTTTATGTCTTTGATATGTTTCTTTTAAAAGTTACCCATTCCTACTTGGATATTTATGAACAATATATTGTTTTCTTTATCTTTGGAATCCTAACAATTTTTTAAAGAAATATTCAAGAATGGATTTCCTTTCAATAATTTTTCCCAGATCATAACATGTCTTTGAGTAAATGGTCTCAATACTTCAAACAAACTAATACACTTTTTATTATTTCTTCTATTTGTTCTATTTCCTGCTTTGAGCAGAGTCATTACTTGAAGGTTATATTTCTATGATTATCCTCTGTTGATGTAATTTTCTTCTCATTAATTTTCTTCTTTATAATTTTCTCTCTTCTATGAATACTTATTGTCTTTTTCACAAATGATTCACTCTGTTGTATTGTTAAGCCTACTACATATTGCTTTTGTTACTTATTTTATTTAATTGTGCTCTTTTTTATGTTCTATTTTGTTCTTTTAAATAGTCTTCTCTTAATACATCCATTTTACTGTTTGATTTATTTAAAAATTATAATAGATATCATCTTTAAAATGTTATATTTCATGAATAAATTTGTATCAAGGGAGACTCTCCACTGAGTCCTGATGATATTCTTTCCCTTTCCATTTATCCATGCATGAAAGGAAAGCTCTTAAATTGTAGTGTTAGACAACCAACAGGAATGGGGATTGATCTCAGATTGTTCACAGGTCTTTCATACTCTCTTGCCTGAAGATGTGTCAAGATATGTCTCTATGAAATGGAAAACCAGAGCATAGGTTGAGAAATACATAGAGGAAAAGCTGACCTGCACAGTGCTTATCAAATATATAAACTTATATTAGTTATTTCAGATATGTAACTCCTTTTCGGTCTTCTAGGCAATTGAAAGAATATTTTGTTTTTCTAAGGTTATGGTAACCAGAGCAAGAAAACAAAGTGATAGTGAGCAACAGATTAATTTTCATTGCTGACAAGTTTCTCAAAACTTCATTCTAAAAGGACAAATGGAAAATGCATATACAGACTTCACAATTTGGTACTAAGTTAAAATCTGTCTATTCTGTAAATAAAAATCACTGCCCAAGTTCACTCAGCTCCACTGTTATCTTTTTGTACCTGGAAATCCATCATTGACTTAGCTGAGATTCATTCAGGTGTATATGGTGAACTGGTGGTGAGATTCACTTTTCAGGGATGATTTACATGAGGAGTTTTGGATGAATGAAAGTGGAACAACAGGCGGGTGTGGGTAACCCAAGGGAGAAAACGGCTTTGCAAGATCAACTAACAATGACAGTAGGGTTCTTCTAGTCTATGCTGGGGGAACTAATGTCTGAGTATCTTCAAGTAAGATGCTACAGACAGGGGGGTGTCTAGGTGGCTCAGTCAGTTAAGTGTCTGCCTTTAGCTCTGGTCATGATCCCACTGTTCAGAGGGATTGAGCACCATGTCGAGCTGCAGGTAGCCTGGCTTCCTCCTCAGCAGGGAGTCTGCTTCTCCTTCTCCCTCTGCCTTGATTCATGCTCTCTCCCTCACTCACTCTCTCTCAAATAAACAAATAAAATCTTTAAGATGAGAGAGAGAGAGATTTCAAGCAGAATTTAAAAAGAAATTGTAGGAAATTGGGAAAACAAGCAGTAATGTTCATAAACTTAAGTGAGAAGTATAACTCAGAGTAAGAAGAGAAGCAATCTCTTTCCTTCTGTGGAAAGTACATTAGAAGGGTCTTTTTTTTTTTTTTTAAGATTTTATTTATTTATTTGACAGAGAAAGAGACAGCAAGAGAAGGAACACAAGCCCAGAGAGTAGGGAGGGAGAAGCAGGCTTCCCACTGAGCAGAGAGACAGATGCAGGGCCCATCCCAGGACTCTGGGATCATGACATGAGCTGAAGGCAGAGGCTTAACAACTGAGCCACCCAGGTGCTACATTTAAAGAGTCTTATGAGAGTGATCTTCCTTTTTCTCCTTCTTGGCTTTGGTGTTATTGCTAACATACATTTTAGTTCTCAATATGTTGAAAATTTCAAACTTCATAATTACTATTTTAGTTTAAAATGGCCAATTAGCTTACAAAAAGATTTAAAAAGGACAAAAATATTTACCATTCTGGTGCTCTTAATTCTTTTGTTTAAATCCATAGTGTACGTTTTTGTATTGTCTGTGTCTTAAATAACACACTCAATTTCTTCTCTACTTTCTTGAGCATATGAGACATAGTTATAATTGTTTTATCTTTTTCTACTAATTATATAATCTTTATCATTTTTCACTGTGTAGATATGGGTTGAGTTTTTTCCTTTATTGTGGATTGTATTTCCCTGTTTCTTTACATCTTTAACCATCTTTGGCTAAATGTCAGACATTTTTAATCTTATATTGCTGAGTTCTGGATATTTTTGTATTTCTATAAATATTCTTGGGCAATGTGCTAGGATGCAGTTAAATTACTTAAAAATAGCTTGATCCATTTGGGCTTTGCTTTTAAGCTTTGATAATGCAAGACCAGATCAGTCTTGGGCCAAAGACTAATTTTGCTCCACTACGGAGGAAATATTCTAAGTACCCTAACTGATGTCCCATGAATTGCAAAGTTTTCCACTTTGGTTGGTGGCAGTAAAAATACCCTGACTTTTATAAATTACAGGGATTGTTTTCTTTGCTTGTTTTCCAGCCTTGGATAGTTTTCTGACATGTATGCACAAATCAATACTCAAATGAAGACTTGAGGAAGATTTCTTTGCAGATCTCTGGAGCTCATTTTCTGTGAAATCCTTTCCTCTCTGGTAATCTTTTACTTTCCTCCCAGCTCTATCTTCATGACTTAAGGAGATGGTCGAATTCCATCTTGGTGGTTTTCGAACACTATTTTGGAATTTCCGTCTAGGCAGTAAACTGGGATAATATTAGGGCTGTATTCAATTGCCAATCTTCTTTCAGTGGTCACTGTACTATGTTGTTCAGTGTTCAGTGTCTGCAAACCAATTGTTTTCAGATATTTTATCTGTTTTTTTTTTAATTTTTTTGGTCAAGAGGGTTTTTCTGGTCCCTATGACCGTATGTTACCCAGAAGCAGAACTCCCTTAATATATATTTTTTTTTAGAAAAAGAGAGAAAGCATGTGCACAAGTGAGGGGAGGAGGGGCAGAGAGAGAGAAAGAGAGAGAATCTTAAGCAGGCTCTATGCCCAGCACAGAGCCCAGTGCAGGGCTTGATCTCATGAACCTGAGATCATAACCTAAGTGGAAATCAAGAGTCAGACACTTAAGCATTTGAGCCACCCACGCATGCCCCCCATACATTTTTTAATACCATCTTTCTCCTATTAATGTGAAATGCTGTTTGTACCATATTCTAATAATTCTAATACATATACTGTTTAATTTTGGGACTCTCTCATCTATGAATTGCAGTGCCAATATTACAAGAATTTTGTGAGTAAAACTTTATGATATAGGGCTTGCCTTCTAGCACTTGCAATCATGTGATCATTGTTTCTTTTTTTATAATTTTCTCATTCTTATAACTTTATTCTTCCACATGAACTTCAGTCTTTGCCCAATGCCTTTAACAAAATCCATTTGTTTTTCATTAGCATTACAATGGAGATAAAGACTGATTGTGAGATACTCGATACCTTTATAGTATTTCTTCTTCTTTTTTTATGATATTTTATTTCTTCCAAAAATAAAGCATAACTTTTTGAACACTGTTATGTCTTCCTATGGTAACCCCTCAATGGAATTACAGAGTTTTTTTCACATAGTTATCCAACATTTACAGTGAAATTTTAAGTATTTTAGAACATTTATTGCTTTTTAACAGTTATCTGTTTTCTCCAATAATTTATCTTTATGAGTTAGAATTTACATTTGGAAATGTTGGGACAACTGGGTGGCACAGTAGATTAAGTGTTCAACTCTTGATCTCAGCTCAGGTCTTGATCTCAAGGTTTTGAGTTTAAGCCCCATGTTGGGCTCCATGCTGGGTGGGGATCCTACTTAAAAAAAAAAAAAAAAAAGTTATATGTGGAAATGTTTTGCATTTGACATTTGAAATTTTAACTGACTATGTTATCTATTATCTAGTGTTTTCTAATGGTTTTTGTAGCTGATTCTCTTGGATTTACAACTGATGATATTTTTAGTTCTCCTTTCTAGCATATAAAACTTATAACTCATTCTCAAGTACACTGCATTAAGTAGCACTCCAAACCCTCCAAAACAGTATTTAAAAATATCAGAGTAAACTCATTTTTCCGGTTTCTGATTTTCTTGAAAATTCTGCTATTTCATGATACATGATGCCAAATTTTGTTTTCTAATATATAATTTATTATTTTCATTTTAAGAAGATATCCACCCATTCCTATATATTTAGGGGAAAAAGAGATCTTATTAGAGACATAAATATATTCAAAAGCTACAACACCAACTAAGAAAAGTCCCAGGTCAAGAATAAATATATTATAAATTATTTTTGACTATAAATCTTTGCACAATGAAATTTGTACTGAAGCTATGTTTGAAAATGCATTTGCTTTAGAGAAAGGAAAATAAAGCTGTGGTTAACCAACTTTTAAGCTCCCATCCCTCACCAAATTTGTGGTCTCTGGGACATATCTGTATCTTCTAGGTCTTCTCCATGAACACTGAATCCTGACAGTGATTACCTGTGCATAAGCATCTCAGGAAAACTTCTTCATTCAGAGTCCAAGGTTAACTTCCTTGAGATTCTGATTCTGTAACTCTAGGTAAAAGAATGGGAATCTGTGTTTAAAATCTTCTCCAGGGAATTCTGTGCTTGAGCTTGTTTTGAGTCATTGCTTTGGACCATATGAAGTCTATACTGCATTGTATGTTCAGCTTTATAACATTATCCTATTCTGTAAACGTTAAAAATATTGCATAAATATAAGCATGTCAGCCTAGAACATATGCTAATAAGCACATGTTTTGAATGTAAACTATGTAAAAAATGAAAAAAAAACCTATGTATATGTGGTCTACAATACTAATTCTTTTTCTTAATATACCAAGACAAAAATTAGGGTATAGTTTGGTCAGTGGTAATTTTTGGCCAGGCTCTCTGCAGAAGCTTTGGAAAATTACTTTAAAAGAATTTAGATTGTTTTGTAAATCTTAACTCAATGTGTTTTAGAGAACTATGATCCATTGTGGTCAGGCGAATATATCTTTTATTAAAGAGAGAACTGACAGTAATGACACTATTATTCAAATGCATTGTAATGCTAAAAGTATTCATGTTGCCTAACTTTCTGCCCAGAGTGTGTATATTAATGATCTACTTATTTTGCCACAGGGAACAAAAGAACATTTTTACTTTACTATGGGTTATAACAGACCCTGTAACTAAGTCGTATAAAATGTTGCTATAAACCAATGTAACTAGGAATCATCAGTGGAACTTTTTTCCCAAGTGTCTTTAAAAGACGGAAAAGAATTGAAAGGAATATATCGATTAAAAGTTTCATTTAAAATGATAAAAATACAGTTTAAAATACACGGAAAAAATCAAATAGGTTACTCATAGTCACTCAACAGGAAGGAGAAATCAAAACAAAATCTGATATATTTCCAGGAGTCTTCAGACAACAAATCAAAGGAATAGATGTTAAAATAGCAAAGCTTTAATCCCAAAAATTCCCAGAATTTTTACCAGTAGTAATATATATGCTACCTATTTAGTGATACTATTTATTAAGAGACATGAGAAAATTCAGCAAGTCTCCAAAAAGAAAGCAATTTGGGCAATAATCCTCATAAAAATCACTGCCCTTGATTCACTGATTTATTATTTGATTTTTCTGCATGATACATGTTTAAAAAACTTTTAGATTTATTTTACTTACCCCATAGATCAAAAATGGATCAGGGCTTGGTATTCTGATAAGGAAAGATCATATGGAATAAACCTGTATTAATTGTCCCTTTTTTAAAAGTCTAGGAGGAAGTACTTAATGATTTCCAAATTATCACATACTACAATATGATGTCAGTGCTGATTTCAATATGTTATTTCGAGTTTGGTGTCAAATTTAGAAAGTAAAATGTCTGCAATTTGAAGACTAAAACTCTCAGGTGGCTAAGTGACCATCTATATATATACAGTGACAAATACATTTGAGAGGGTATTTTGCAAACTCTGATGGGTGGATTTTTTCACTCTGGTGTGTTCCTGCAATTCAAAACCTTGATCTCAAATTGTGTGAGTGTACACACTGAGTACACATTAGCTATTTCACATGAAACTGATGACATAGCAGAGTCAAACCCATTAGAAAGAAAAATGTTTGCTTAGGAAAGATGCAGATTCAACTGATATTGTAAATTGTTCCTAGTTACAGCGAAGTTGTGTGTTTTTATTTTATCTGTGGCATTTAGTTTCAACCAAAATAAGGAAAAGTGATATACAAAAGTAAATAATTGATAATAACAACAACATTACCTACGATCCTTAAAATTGTTGAAGGCAAAAATAGCTCAAATGATTCCTAATGCCTTTCAGGCACATCTGAATCAAATAAGGTAATTATTCTTTAAAATGCTTACACAAAGTCTAATTTGCATGCTAGTAATTGCTATGCCTTGTGGCATCTAGCAATTGACACAGCAATGATTTTAATTATTGTAATTTCATCAGTATAAATACTTCAAAGTTATGCAAATACTATCTCATAATCCGCATAGACAGCTCAGAGTATTTGATTTACTAGCCTTGTAAGTCTCTTTGTCTAAGCAGTTTACTCTCAGATGTGACTCTGCATTGCAATTGAAGCCTTTCACTCACATCAAAGCTCCAAATCATAACAAGATGAGCTAATTTTACAAAGACTGACACTTCAAACATTAAGTTGCAAATACAATTATAAGATGAAATATAAAAAGGATTTTGCTTGGATATCACGAAGCACAGATACCTGCAGCTAATCATGTCTAATGTTTTCTTTGACATGAGAAGTAAAGATACAGCTCAAACAAATGCCTTTGAATGAATAAGAACAGAAAAGATCCTCCCTGTTACATGCCTAATTTAAATGCTACAATAGTAAAATCTTGCTGTTATGTGACAAATCATCTTCTTCAGCCAACAGAGGGGACTGAACTGCAAATAAGCCTTCCCTCATAAGATATAGACCCACTGTTTATAAATCCATGACTCTTGAGTTCTCATGGAGCAGAAGCGCTTACAACTGAATATACCCACCAGTTGGGAAATTGTGTTTTCTCAAGAATATTATTGCTAGAAGTTACCCCATCATAATCTTGATTAAAGTTAAGAACATTTTGCAGGGGGAAAAGCACATAAGTAATGTTTGAGAACATTTTAAAACTTACTTGTGCTCTTATTTGATACACACAATTTGAAAAAAAAGAGGTAGATATATTTTAAATTCTTCACAGTTGATGAACTTTTATTCTCAGATTGAAAAATGTATATATACAACTTAATTGGCTCTAATTACTACTTTTTTCGATGTATTCGCAGCATCAGAAATGTATCAGGTTGCAAGTAGAGGAGAAACAGCAAAAGACAACAGCAAGCTATAATTTTCAACAGAGAATAGTGAATGAACACACATTATCTATTTGCCATAGATGGACGAGGAAAAACTCGATTCTTCTCAGTGCTTTTTATGAACAAGTACCTGGTGTCAGATTCTCTGTGACCAATGTCATTTTCTCGTCAGCTTAAGTGGAAAGAGAAAGTGGGACTTGTTGGCTTCTCTTAGAAAATTCTGCTGTGTGAATTGATATGTTAAACAAAATTCTAAGATGACACTCCACGAGTGGTGTCCTTTTATAAACTCCTCTCCTTGAGTGTGAGTAGAATTGTAACTTGTCTGTAAGTGAGAGATTATGGTAAAAATGGTCGGATAGGTACTTTCTTGATTAGGTTACATTATGTGGCAAAGGTGAGGGTATAGTCACTTTGTGATTGTGTTACACTATATGTAATTCTGTCTTAGCAGACTAGAGTAAGAAGTTCTCCTACTGGGCTTGAAGAAGTGAGCCACCATGCTATAAGAGAGTCTAAGAGAGAATCACATGGCAAAGCAATGTGAATGGCCCTGAGGGACTGAAAGGGATCCTCTGCGGACAGTCAGCAAGAAAACAGGGACCCCAGTTCTGCCACTGACAGGAGCAACCAGATGAACTTGTCACACCTCAGTCCAGAAAGAAAAGCAACCTAACTGACATACTGATGGCTGCCATGGCAATCCCGGGCAGAGGACCCAGATTAGTCATGCTCAGATTCTTGAGGCACAGGAACGGTGAGAGAATGAATCCATATGGTTTTATAGTACTTTGTGGCAATTTTTTTTTCACAGCAATAGAAAACAAATACAGTGGATATCTTTGAAATTGACAGATGAGATTTTGACCAGTGTACCAATATGGGCACACATGTGTTGGTGTGAGATACTCTGATCACTTTGTATCTCAATCTACAGCTGGCCTCAGTGGTCACTCAGTGGCTGACCACTGCACATATATTCAGGTCACTGATAAATCAGTAACAGACAATGGGGTTTAGAGAGGACATTACCTGGAAATTCTGCTACTGCTATACGGCAATTCATTTTTTTTTTCCTTTTCTTCTCACTGGTTTTTCTTTTATCTAAATAACAGTCATAAAATCTTTCCTAACTGTAAAAATGAAGTGGTACTAAAGAATTTATTTAGAAATTATATTGTAGAAAGCATAAGAAATAATGAACACTCAATAAATGAAAATGCAAGACTGGTTCCTAAAATAATAACTTCAGATGTGTTATTAAAATTCTCTGACATCATCTTTCTCATTTGTAATTTGGGACTAATTAGATGTAGCTTATAGTTTTGTTGTAAAAATTAGAAATAATAGAAGTATGGTGGCTGGAAAGTTGTAGTTATTATGATAACAATGACAGAAAATATGAATGACTTTTTATTCATAGTCATTTAAGACATTTTACACACATTTATATCAGTAGTTTTAAATTTCTGGAAAAAGTAACGAATTATGAGTAAACATAGTACACTGAACTATTCCAGTCCCAATCCTTTTCTAGCCATGGGACCTTGAGAATGTCATAAAACTTCTGGAAGCCCTTATCTCACCTGTAAATAAGAGGGATGAGATCTGCTTTACCTACTTCATGGAGTTTATGTTAATCTCAAAGATGATATATGTGAAATTTTATTACAATTTCATATAAATACAGGCATTAGAATTATTTTACAGAAGTATGTGTTTACATATATTGAGAAATGAAATAAGTATTTTATAATAATTTAGCCAAAAACTTATTAAAGCCGTATCTTAGCTCAGTTACCTCTTCATACCTTCATAAATTTTGCTTTCAAGAATATCTAAGAAAAAAATCCTCAAAAATTTGACACTCAACAAAAAGAGATGTCAACATCATGTGTTTGAACCTCACAAGTTGTAACTCACCTCTGGAAAAATATTACACATTCATCTTGAACACGCAGGAAAAATAAAGACTTAAAAGGCAACTGGAACACCAGAAAACAGACAGCAGCATGAACAACTAAATACATCCCATGCAACTAACAATGAAACACAGAAAGATAACATCAGTAAGCCATAGTCGTCAAGTGACAGGAGTGACATAACAATGGAATCACAGACAAGGCACTGAAACACACTAAAAATGCAGGATTAATTTTGCACTACCTCCTAGCAAGGTTATGATTTCTCCAAGGTCTCCTCAGACATGCTTTCATTTACTGGACACACTTCAAACCTCAACTCATTAGCATCGGGAATGGAATGTTGCAAACACATCCGCCACAGAAATTTCTAACTACCCACATGAATCACTTCCAAACCTAGAATCCTTTTGCCATGTACTTTGTTATATAAACATTTATGTTCTTTACAGATATACTACCTTCCTCCTTCAATCCACCTTCTTTGTATCTTGTGAAAACTGGTCATTTCTGATTTGGAAGAGGGGAGATTAGATCATAGCCAGGAAGAAATGGTGTGGAAAAAAAAAAATAGATGTCAGAGAAATTGAAGGCAGAGGACACTGGAAATAGAAAATAAGAAACAAAGAAGAAGGGGAAATAGTGAGGAAAATAAGCCCAATAAAGAAGGAAAATGTCGAAGGAAGCATAGCCAGGCTGAGGGAAAGTTGACAAGGAAAAATAATAAATGAAGTTTTGTTTTGGGGGCCACTATGGAGTGATGGAAGAAGACTGGAATAAAGGTCAGACAAGGCAATTAAGGGAATATTAAAGTAGCTAATTTATTTTTTTTTAAGATTTTATTTATTTATTTGACAGACAGAGATCACAAGTAGGCAGAGAGGCAAGCAGAGAGAGAGGAGGAAGCAGGATCCCTACCGAACAGAGAGCCCGATGTGGGGCTCGATCTCAGGACCCTGGGATCATGACCTGAGCCCAAGGCAGAGGCTTTAACCCGCTGAGCCACCCAGGCACCCCAAAAGTAGCTAATTTAATAAGGAGAACCAGGTCTTGAGATTTTCATAGTTAAGACAAAAGAAATAAATACCAAGAGAAAGGAGTAAATGTCAATCTTAAAAGAGTAAAATCTCAGCACTGGAAGAGTATTTGGGAAAGACCAGTGCTCAAATAATGTATGAGATGTTGGCATCTAACAGACACCTGAAAAGGTCAATTATGAGGAGAAGGAAGATTTTTTTTTTTTTTCCAATCTAGAGAAGAGAGATCATTTCTAAATGATAGCAAATAACCATGGCAAACAGCTGAAATGTTAGAACACAAGTTAAATGCCCTTTTCTGGGTTCGTCTGGATATCAAATTAAATACGAATTTGATCATAGCCTTCTAATTCCTTGTAATAGTAAGACCTGACATTTGCATACAGCTTTGTATCTTAAAAAGCAATGAGGAAAGGAGGGAATCAACATTTATTGAGTACCCACGGTATACTAACCATGATACATAGTATGCCTGGTTATCCCTTGTTTGTGATATAAGAAAACTGTTTGAGATGGCAGAGTAGTGTTCCCAACATCAAATAAGTTGTAACAAAATGGAGCCAGAAATTGAACTTGATTTAGTATTTTACTCTTCCATGCCAGAGAAAGAAGATGAGAGGAGGGAGAAAGTAAAAATGAGGGAGAGAGAAAGGAAGAAAAAAGAAAAACCTATTAGTAAAGAAAATTGCATCTTGTAGTGTCAACTCCTGGGCAGCAACTGTATATACATCAATCCTGGAGATTAGGCCAGGACTGTGTATTTACACAGAGCAGGAAACTCAGATTCAAAAACGTTAAGCAACTTGCCCAAGTTTGCTCATTTAGTAAGGGGGCCCTATCCACTTTGTCTGGCTCTAAAAACAGGATTCAATTTTCATAAATGCTGTGTCACATAGTTGAAGGAGAAACCAGAATTCATATTGTGGATCCATCATATCTTAATCAGGGGACTATGGGCACATTGCCTTCCTTCTCTGAATCTCAGCTGCTCTCTTGTCAATGTTGTATAACAAATGTCATGCTTACAAGATGTTGCAAGGTTTACAGATACTATTAAGTACCTTGAACATAGGTATTCACAGAAAGGAGTTGCTGTATTAGGTAGAAGTTAACCATACTGGAAGATGCTCAATTGGAAATCAGGAGGGTGTTTAAAACAGACTATGTATGTGAACACTTATTTTGACTTGTCCAATTTCACTAATCAATAGAAAGAAAAAAAAGAATCAAGTGCTCTAAATAAAGAAGAAACTTTCAAAATATCATCATCATATAATTAATTGAAAAATATTATTTATGCACTATGCTTTAAATTTTAGCTGATATTATCTTGAAAAGGTGATTCCCACTTGTACTTGTTAATAACAAGGGAGAAATTGTATTCAGTAAAAACAATAAATAACAATATTTCATAAATATTATGACCATCTATAGATAAAGTAAAAGATGAAAAGAAAGGTCTAGAAAAAAATGTAAGAGACTAATGGAGAGAAAATTATGTAACTGTACGAATCAATAAAAAGAAAACATAATCATACAATTTTTATACTAACACTACTTTGGGGCGATGAGAACTTCACATTTTAGTAGGTAATTCCAGAGTCATATTTTGATGTACAAAATTCTTTTGTAAAGTTTATCCATATATTCATTCCTGAAATTCTGCCTTACCTTTCCTTCAACAATATAAAAACATACACCAAATTTTGCTTTGGAAATATATTTTTAAATATCATTTCATAGACAAAAAAGCTGAATCTTATGACATTCCATAATGAAAAAAGGTAATTACATAAGATATTTTGTGGCTTCATGTGAACCAGATGAAACTAAATGGACAATTTAGGTTTCCTACTGACCAAAACCCGTAATTTTTTCAGGTGTATTAGGGATCTATAAGACTTCTAATGGATTCACTTCCATTGCTATGGTGACTGCTCCAAAAAACAATGATGAGACTTAAATAGTGATTGGCAGGGAGGCCTCTATGTTTAGATTTCTACACTGTTGTGGGCCAGATCAGGGAACTCTAATGATGGCTGACCATGACATGTCTAGAGATAAGAGCTGTTAGGCACTGTAATTTGACATCTCTCACAAACTTTCACCACCTGTGTCTACATTTTCAAAGGTGAGTTCTGGTATATGGAGGCATGTCAGGCAAATGTGTCAAATCATCATATAATCCTGATTTGTGTATGTTTACTCTCCAAAATGCAAAATAAAATCAGTTTTAATGTTGTACCAATTGGAATACCTTGCAAATTATCATGTAGATCACAATAGAAATGACTTTTTCAAAATCTGCTTTTAGAACAAACTGTAATCATGCTGCAAATACCTAAACAGGGCACATTTTTAAATAAAATATGAGAATTTTGCATCATTAAATTGATTTGTATCAGATTAAATGATTAGAAGTCATTAACATCTATTCATTCTTCAACTAAACCTATCTAATGAATTGTTGAGTAGGCAGAGTACATTTAGAGTGTTAAGCAAAATTTATTAGAAAAAAATCTATAGTCTCTTCCAAAAACTAAAAAGAACCCAGTAAAAAAAAAATCACATAAAAGGAACTTGTGACAATTATATGCACATATATTTGTATTAAGCTATCTGATAAAGACTTAACTATTAATCATATTTAATAATATGATTTAAAAAAAAACAGTTGAAACTTAAGAGTCAGTGATGAATATTTGCCAAGTTCAGATGGTCTTTGACTTACAGTGGTTTGCTTTATGACTTATGGTGTCAGAGCAATACAATTCAGTAGAAGCCACTTTGAATTTTGAATTCGGTTCTTTTCTTGGGATACCAATATGTGTAAGATACTGTATTGCATGATCCTGGGCAGCAGCAGCATCTGGAGCTCCCAGCTAGCCAGGCAGCTCTCACAAAGGTAAACAATCAACATGCTTGCAACCATTCTGTTCCCAAACAACCATTCTGTTTTTCACTTTCAGTACAGTATTCAATAAATTTCATGAGATATTCAACATTCTACCCAACCGTAGGCTAATATAATAAGTGTTCTGAGCACGTTTAAGGCAGACTAGGCTAAGCTAGGATGTTCAGGAAGTTAGGTGTATTTAAAGTATTTTTGAGGGCACCTGGGTGGGTCAGCCAATTAAGCGTCTGCCTTCTGTTCAGGTCGTGATTCCAGGGTCCTGTAATCCAGCCCCCAACGGTCTCCCTGCTCAGTGGAGAGCCTGCTTCTCCCTCTGCCTATCCCCCCCTGTTTGTACCAATGCACATGCGTGCGCTTGCACGCGCGCATTCTCGCTCGCTCGCTCAAAAAATAAATAATTTTTTTAAAATCATTTTTGACTTACAGTATTTTCAACTAATGATGCGTTTATTGGGATATAATCCCATTTTAACTCAAGGAAGCTCCATCGAATCCACACAACAAAATTTGAAGATAGGTGATACTCGTACTTCCATTTGACAAATAATAAAACTGAAGAGCAAAAGGTGTAAATAACATGCCCAAGTTTACTCAGTTTTTAGTTCCAGAGCTAGTCGTCTAACCCAGGCAGTCTGACTCTAAGCTTTTAACCACCATGCTGCACTGCAAGAAGGTAAGAAGTGTAAATTGTATTACAGTAATTCCGCTTCGTCCAGAAGAAAAACTGGAAGCAAAGGAGAGTTTCTTGTATGACAACTGTAGTTTAATATTCCGTATTTCATGCACTTCTTTTTCTGACCCCCAAAGTTATTTTAGCATCTTACTAATTAGAATTAATGGTTTCTTGCCTCTCTGAATCTTATTTTGCAAGCTATAAAATATTTTATAAACCTCACAGTTTTGAGGAAAGAACAGAATGATGTAAAATGTAAGTGATCTATGGTGTTAATAGGCACCAAATAAATATTTGTTGAATATGTATATATATCACAGAGTTTTGATCTTCCTCATAATATGGAGAATTCTTTTTTAAAATATGGAATACTCTTTTTTTTAAGATTTTTTTTTATTTCTTTTCAGCATAACAGTATTCATTGTTTTTTCACCACACCCAGTGCTCCATGCAATCTGTGCCCTCCCTAATACACACCACCTGGTTCCCCCAACCTCCCCCCACCCCCCCAACCCCCGCCCCTTCAAAACCCTCAGGTTGTTTTTCAGAGTCCATAGTCTCTCATGGTTCACCTCCCCTTCCAATTTCCCTCAACTCCCTTCTCTCCATCTACCCTTGAGAAACCACCTTACACCAGTTAGAATGGCCAAAATTAGCAAGACAGGAAACAACGTGTGTTGGAGAGGATGTGGAGAAAGGGGAACCCTCTTACACTGTTGGTGGGAATGAAGGTGGTGCAGCCACTTTGGAGAACAGTGTGGAGATTCCTCAAGAAGTTAAAAATAGAGCTTCCCTATGACCCTGCAATTGCACTACTGGGTATTTACCCCAAAGATACAGATGTAGTGAAAAGAAGAGCCATCTGTACCCCAATGTTTATAGCAGCAATGGCCACGGTCGCCAAACTGTGGAAAGAACCAAGATGCCCTTCAACGGACGAATGGATAAGGAAGATGTGGTCCATATACACTATGGAGTATTATGCCTCCATCAGAAAGGACGAATACCCAACTTTTGTAGCAACATGGACGGGACTGGAAGAGATTATGCTGAGTGAAATAAGTCAAGCAGAGAGAGTCAAGTATCTTTTTTTTAAGATTTTATTCATGTATTTGACAGAGAGAGACACAGCGAGAGAGGGAACACAAGCAGGGGAAGTGGGAGAAGGAGAGGCAGGCTCCCCGCTGAGCAGGAAGCCCGATGCGGGGCTCAATCCCAGGACTCTGGGATCACGGAGTGAGCCAAAGGCGGATGCTGAATGGCTGAGCCACCCAGGCCCCCCAATATGGAATACTCTTGAACATTTTTTTTACAAAAGTCTGTATATTATCAAATTTGTTTAAACACTGAATGTCTGTTTCATATTTCTATCTTCCCTGTACCAGTTAAGATAGATTGTATACAGTTATTTTCCTTTGTTCATTTGCAAATAAAATAATTTATTTGCAATATGTACCAAAAAGAAAGTACTTATAACTTAATCCAAATGAAATCAATTAAAACAAAAATAGTCATTTTGGCCTGGAGGGTAAAACTCCCCTCCCAAGGATATAAAGATGTATATGTAAAGAAAAAATTTGTTCTTATTTCTGTATATAATTATGAGTTTTCTGAGATACACAACAAATATTAATGTGTACAATGAGATAATGGCATTTTATATAAGTATATATGTCAAGAAGTTAAAAGATAAACATTATGAGGGGAGAAACTTTTCAGAAATGTCTCTCCTTTGGCTATTTAAGCCCACTTTTTGTTTTATCATATTAAATACCCATAATTTAGACATGAGTTAAACAAGCTATTCTATCCAGGGTAACATCCCTATACCATGATACCATGTTCTTGCCAGTAGGTTACAATATACTAGGAAAATTCAGTTCCATTGATTGTCAGATTATTTCTCATAGCTGAGAACTTGAGTAAGTTCTTGAATAAGAAAAAAGAGTGAAAACCCAAAGATTCAGGAATTATTTGATACAACATATATTCTGGGTCAAAAATAATGTGGTAGCTACATATTATTAGTGTTGGAGGAGTGTCAAAAATGTATTGAAATCAATTGCATTTTACTTGCTTGAGAAGTCAAACTTGAAATTATTCCATATGCAAGACATATTTCCTAATGGTTGTGTCCTGAAAATAATCCTTGCCATTATACTCATTTTGTAAATGGAATACAAGTTAAATACTAAATAAATTTATTACTAACATTTCAAAATCAACTGTGGAGGAGCAAATACTATGTGAAAAATGTGTTCCTTTTTGAGGCGAAGTTTCTGTCCGTACATCATGCAACAGTTTTGCTACTTTTGAAAACTAGAATTTAGCAACTGAGAAAATGTTTAATGCTTACCAAAAATATACATACATAAATCAAATAGCACATTTATATTCTTTACAATAGAATGTGTACATTTTTCATAAACAACCCTATATTTTGTAAATTTCTTTTCATCGAAGTCTCCAATCATTCAACATTCTGAGGCAGTGCATGTTTCTAAGGATGAGTAATGAGATCAAATACCTTTCCCATCTAGATCATAGCCTTTCTGTCTAGTCTGTGTCACAAGTGACTAGGAGTCATCATTAGCAGTTGATGGGTATTTAATTGTCAATGAGAAATGTATCCTGGCATTGGTCCATTCCTAACAGCCCAGTGTTCAATGTTACAGAAATTGGTATAGTGTGCTAGATTCCCTTGTCTATTAAGTGCATTGCCATATGGATTTAGACAAGACAAAAAGCTTATTTAGCTCTAAGGATGTCCACTCAACACTTCCACCAAACTATATACCCTCAAAACTTCCCCTTTAAAATGTAAATTAAAAAGAAGGAGGAGGAGGAGAAGGAAGAGAGGAGGAGGGGAAGAGAAGTTATTTAAGGAGCAAATGCTTTATTTAGTACCTAGTATGTGTTCCGCGATATGGACACTTATATGATAGAATACTGTTGTTTGGGTTTCAAAGATTAAGAAGAGTGGCAGAGAATTAAAGAAACAACTTCAATTATGGGAGATGAATGCTATGGAAGAGATGTGGTGGAGACCCTGGGAGAGAACAGAGAGAAAATTTCTTCTCTTTATCTGACAAGACTAAGAAAGACAATCTGGAAGGGGTGACTTGGCCCAATTCTGGAAGAAACTGTAAAACAAGAAAAGACCAGAGAGCACCTAGAAAGGTTTCACAAAAATATGAAGTTTACTGAACAGACAAAAGAGAATTCCAAAGAATGTAGGGATAGCAAATATATAGAGTAACCACTACCTTTTAGACTAAGGAAAGAACTCAAGGAAATGAACAAATTTGGAAGATGGCTTCCCCAAGGGTGAGATTTGTACCTCAGGGGAGGGTGTCGCTGCTGCCCACTAGATGGGAGAGAAGGTCACTTGGGTACAACAAAACAGAGCAGAAAAGCAGGAAGCCATCTCCTGGGTTGTGGCAAAAACCTACTGGAATGGAAACACTATGGGCTGTACTTCTGGTACCTTGCCATAGAAGTCTGGAAGTAGCCTGGAAAAATAGCACTCAGAACTGTAAAAAGACTCAACCCTGATAATGGCTTTGTAATGCCCCTCCAGCACCCTGTACTTGTAATGTCTCACAAGGCAGCTGTTGACCAATGAGAAATGTTTATAGGGTCTGATGCCTGTATCATGAAGCAGGTCAAAGAAAAGTGAACTTGGAGCTAAGGGGCAGGCGGTTAATAACCAGCAAAGGAGACATTGGGAAATGAGGCTGAAAAAGGCAAAGAAAGACCTCCTCATCAAGATTTTTGTAAATCATGCCAGGTAGCATGGCCATGGTCCTGTGCATTAAGAAACAAAGAAATTTTCCTGTGTAAAACAGCCAAGTGGCGTGCTTTTTAAAAATACATATTCTAGACAGCATCTTCAGGAATTTTACTTCTGTAAGTTAACAGGAATTGCAGTTTTTAACCTACGCATCTGGAGATTCTGATACAGAGAATGTCTCTGGGGCCTTTTTTTTTTTTTTTTTTTTTTTTTTTCCCAGAGAAAGGATGGTGTAGATTATGAAGAACTCTTGACTGATCTGAAGCAGAGGAATGACATGCTCACTTTTGTCTTTAGGATGTGCTTCTTCCTCTTTTTTTTTTTTTTAAAGATTTTTATTTAATTATTTTGACAGGCAGAGATCACAAGTAGGCAGAGAGGCAGGCAGAGAGAGAGGGAGAAGCAGGCTCCCCGCTGAGCAGAGAGCCCGACATGGGGCTCGATCCCAGAACCCTGGGATCATGACCCAAGCCAAAGGCAGAGGCCTTAACTCACTGAGCCACCCAGGTGCCCCTAGGATGTGCTTCTAACAGGAGATAGAAGGTAGATGACAGTAGTAAAGATATGATTATTGTATTTTTCACTTTGTATGGATAACTTCTTAAAGTTATTCTGACTTGATATGCAGAAAATCTGGATGTATATAATTGGTTTAAAATATTAGACTTAACAGTAAACTTACTAAATTTCCAAAACAATATCAAACAAATATCAAAATATCAAATATCACAAATATCAAAATAATATGTTTATTACAGTCTGGCACCTTGGTTCCACTGGTAATATCATGGCTATCTAATAATATACAGTGTTTTGTGTAAAGTGGGTGCTCAGTTCACGTTGTTGAGTGGGATTTTCTTGCAGACATTCCTAACTGACAGGTGACTACAAACTAAAGTAGTACTATTTCTTTTCCTTTGGTCAGATGGCATGACTGGGATTTAGCCATGGGCCGTGTAAAGTACAAAATAGTTTTTCAAGATATTTGATAAGTTGTTATTTTGTTTCTAGGATATTATCCATATTTTTATTTGAATGAGTGTCAGAAAGTTCCTACAAATTTTCATTTTAGTCTTTATAGAAAATGAAATTTCCTAACTCTATTATTTGTACATCTGAAGCATTAAAAATTTTAACTGGTAGAAAAAAGAGATAAAATTTATGACACAAACTTCAAGTTCAAGATCAAATATCAATTGCAGGAAACTAATAAATCCCATATAAAATATTTAGAATACTTTCTGACCCATAGTAGGTAAACAGTACTGTTTATATCCCATGGAATCCAGGAAGAATAACAGTGACTTGAGTCTTAAACATTTAGGAGTCCCGAGTTGCTATGGAAATGACATGGACTTTGAATGCACAGTCTCTTTCAGTTTTTAGCTGCATGACCAGAAACCATTTTACTTAACTTTCCACCCCTCGAGTTTTTTCATATATATGTGTATGTAGACAGGCTTATCATTGAGCACTTACTATGGTAATATGTGTCAGACACTGTGCCAATCAATTAATTTATTTAATCTTATTTAATTATCTCATTTATTCCTTGAAATAAATCTTTAGCATATAGATGAGAAAAGTAAGCCTCAGCCAAGTGAACTAAAATGTTTACTGTCACAGAACTCTTAAATGTCAGCCCTGAGGCTCAACTCCAATCATGCTCTCACTGTTGGGGATTTGGGGGTAACATTACCAAGTTCACTTCCCCAGGAAGCACAGAGAAGATTCAAATTCAAATTCCAGCTCGATTACACCAAATTCAGGCACACATGTTAAAAATGTACTGTATTGAATTATTTGATAAGTCCTGGCGAATATAAATATATTTTTATTGGATTTATTCCTTATCTAAAATAGACATAGAATGTACATATGCATAAACATAGATACAGCATATTATTAAATGTATATACTTGTTTGTATATAGTTTCTATGTAGCAAGTATCTATAGATATATGGTACGTGCACACACAGAGAACACATATCTATAATATTTATACCTTTCTCCTTTCCAAAACCATGAACTTCCAGAAGAGAATTCTTTTTCTTCTTCTTTCATCTCTGGAACATTACACCTGGAAATGAACTGTTCTTAACAAAATCTGTTGGATTAAGTATTTGGAATGAGCCAAGTGCATGACGTGTTTTTCTTACCTTCTAAATAAGCCAATAAAATTGTTTTTAAGCTTAACATTTACCATATTTTATTAGTTGGTGCACACATGGAGTGAAGTAGGTATAGAACATCTTGATTACAGAAAAATAATTGACAAAACTTCCCATGGTATTCTATTTGGGTTTTGGTAGTGAGCCGGGTCTTAATGCCATCAGGCGGAATCAAAGCTTGTTGATCATTCATATAAAAAAAGAGTTTTAACTGATTACTTTGTGTCAACATAAATTGCTATTTCTGTAGCTTACTATAGGGCTTTTTGCCTGTTCAACATATTTAAAGATAGCATTTTTGCACTATTTCAAAAATCAAAAACACCTAAAATTCCCATCTATGCTTAAAGACAAGATTTCTCCTAGTCTTTTTCTATGTGTGTGTTTGAAATAACTGAAATAATATTCTACAAACAATTTTGTACCCTGAATTTGTAGTTTGTATACTCGTTGGAAATCGTTGTCAAGTTTCACATTTTTTTTTTTTTTTAAGTGTATGTTGGCTTCAGCATGAAGTGATGTTTGGACTTTACAGTTTCAGGCAAAGTCATACTCCTCAATGATGCAACAGTTTCTAGAGAGCGCTTCTCTTAAAGCACAAATTTGAACTGCATGCTAGATTTGAATGAATCCAAAATACTTGGCTGTGTTTATGTATGTGAAGCAACAGGGATTAAGAGGACGTCTTCTGTGAAGCAGCATACAGTGTGAATGGAATATAGCTATGCACTCGAAGTACTTTGGGCTTTAGCTTTTATTGTACCGTAATGGTGTTTTCTTGGCTTATCGCTTTATCTTACTTTGTTTAGGTATACTTTTGTACCATACTATCTATCCAAAATAATAATGATTTTCTTTTTTTCATATGAATCCGTATGTCCTATTGCTATGAAATACCATGTGTAGACTATTTATAGAGACTAGAGTTGGAAAAGTCGTTATGCCAAAAAAACTGTCTTCTGAAATGGAATGAAATATTTCAAGAGATTTCTGGGGAAAATCATTTATTAAGCAATTGTTACATGAAGGATGTCAGTAATTAAACAAAATTATATTTAGTATTTTTATGATTTTGTATTATTAGAAACCATGGACTTACACTAACTTTTCGAGTCTGTTTTTATGAAGTTACATTATTGAGAAAGTTTGTTAACTAAATATTTAGCCAAGTGATTCCTGGCTTCTAAGAATTATTTGTACTATTGCCTTGGGATCCAAATGTTTGAGTTGGTGGAGGGAAAAGCTCTTTTCTCTGAAACTTCCCCTTATATTTCTTCTTTTCATATTCTTTATTATGTCTGGATCAAGTATACTTTATCTTGAACGCTGTGCTTTATTTTAAAGTTTTTCTTACTCATGACATTTTAACATTTGTCTTTTAATTCATTTTCACAAGATAAGAATAATTCACAAAAAGAAATTTTACATGAAAATGTTATATCTTAAATGGAATTATCCTATTAAAAATTAGAGTACCTAATGTCACTTTGTGTAGTTTTGGATGCAGATATACAAAATAATACTGTAAATATATAGTGATTGTAATAATCACTATATAATCACATCTATGATATATTTCTTTATATTGTTATTTTTATTCTAATAAACATCTATTGTTGAAAAATTATAACATTCTTTTTTTCTTAAAGATCTTATTTATTTTTTTCAGAGAGAGAGAGAGAGCACTAGTAGGAAGGCAGAAAGAGAGAGAGAATCTGAAGCAGACTCCACACAGGGCACAGAACCCAATGTGGGGCTAGATGTCACAACCTAGAGAGCACGACCTGATCCAAAACCAAGAGTCAGAAGCTAAAGTGACTACGCCACCCAGGTGCCCTGAAAAATACATAATATTCTAAATACAGTTATTTCGGAGTGCATCACAAACCTCTTTCCCACTTATTTATTATAATTTTCTTAACATTGTTTTGAATATAAATTTTGTGGGTTTTTTTTTTTTTTCAGAATCTTACCCTTATTTTGATAATATACATTCATACTTCACTGGCTTTTAGACTGTTAGCTTATCAGATTTCCAAACTGTATTATCTGAATGTAGGTATTCAGACATTCAGGTATGAGTGATGATTCTAAGTTACATATGATGTACCTTGTTTATATTATTTATTGACAATGTTCTTGGCTGAACAATAATAATAATAATAACTTGAAGTCAAATTATTATTATCTGTATTGTGCTTCTGCAAATTTGCAACCTTTTGACCTTAACACCCCTCAGCCTTTACTAATGCCAGAAAAACAAAATTGAAATGGAATTTCAGTGCTGTTAGTCCGAGCAAAAGGCATTACCACTAAAGGGCAACTTTTGTTCAGCCTCCAACACTAGGATTGTGACAATGAACCAGTCACGTTATTTCTCTGGGGTTCAGTTTTCTTCTTTGTAAAGGAAGTCTGCCCTGTAAAACTTCTAAAGTCCTTCCAACTTTGAAGCTTATGAGGGCAGTTGTTCTGTCTATATTTTGTGTAATATCTTCAGTGCCTAGTACAGTGTTTAGCACAGAGCCGGTGTTCAATAAATTGGCTGATTGGCTATATATCAGATTAGATAAACTTAAAGCATGAGATAGATGTCCTTAAAATCAAGATAACCTGAGTATTCACTATTCCAGTAGAAGCTGAAGTTAAGTTAGTGACTTAATTTGGGATCCTAAATCTATGGCTTTAGGATCCCAAATTAAGTCACTAACTGTCTGCATTTTGATATTCTTTAATTCTAATTTTCCTGTTATCTATAAGTAACTTGAATTCTGACTATTTTTTAGTTGAAATTGATATATTACCTAGAGACAAAACAAAACAAATATATTATTACCTCTTCCCTTCCTCCTCCCCACAAATCTCTCCTCTCCAGCTTCATTTTGCACTGTAATTTTCAAACGGAGACATGGCTTCGTGAATTTATTTTGGCCGCTTGAAATCAACGATCTCCAATCTCTTCATATTTGCATAGACATAGCTTAGAAGTTCAATATTTGCATTGACTTCTAAACTGATAATCAGAACCGTGTGTGTGTGTGTGTGTGTGTGTGTGTAATTGCAACACACTGGAAATTTTCAGACATTCAAAAATTTAAAGCACTCTGAGGAGGAAAGACTGCAAACTCTTCTGGAAACATGAACCACTTGAAGCACTTCAGTAATTTTCAATTGCTTTATGATGTGCAAGCAAAGAACCTTGATCACTTTTACACTGAAGCACTTAAGCTCTCTGATAATTTTATACCCTCGTAACCATTTTCCAAACACCATCATTTCCCCCACTGAAGTGGTTTTAAAAATATGTGAAGTGTTTCAATAATTTTAAATTATCCTCTATGGCACAAGCTCACACCCTGATCACCTCCAAATTCAAAAGCTAATAAAATTTGAAGTAGTCCAGTTTTGTTTTTTTTTTTACTATGTATTGTGATTTCAATTGTTTTATAAATGACTTCAATTTGGACTGGATAGACTGCACAGTAAGTAATTCAAGATATATGGAATAATGTAGTTGAACCAAAGTTCATTAAAAATGCAAAATGTTAGGGGGTGCTTGGGTGACTCAGTGGATTAAAGCCTCTGCCTTCGGCTCAGGTCATGATCTCTGGGTCCTGGGATTGAGCCCCACATCAGGCTCTCTGCTCATCAGGGATCCTGCTTCCTCCCTCTCTCTCGGCCTGCCTCTCTGCCTACTTGTGATCTCTGTCTGTCAAATAAATAAATAAAATCTTTTAAAAAAATGCAAAATGTTAGAAAATGAGCCACCTTTCTGGTTTCAATCTTTGAATAAAATCTGTGCACAAAACACATTGCAATGTTTTGATTTTAAGACATCAACAAAAAATGTTAAAAAAAAAAAATTAAACTCCACAACCCAGTATGTGAAGGAGAGGGCAGAAATCAGTTTCAATAATCCTCTTTGGAAAATAAAATGATCATAATTAAGAAAAGTAGAGAGATATAGATACAATGTGCCTATGTGGAAAGCAGCAAACATATAGTTAAGCATTCCTACCGTTTCCAAGTTGTGAAAATATTAGATCCTTTGAAATAATATCCAGGAAGAGTTCTTTAAGCCAAGTAACTTATAAATGGAGAACGCGATAACTGAATTCTTTGATACCTCTTTTTACTTTAATTCTCAATATTCTTTTGCTGTGCATTTAAAAATGTCTATGTTTTCCCTTACTATCTGCAAATAACATTTCCTACACTCTTGTAGGACTCAGACTACATTCAAGAACTCACTTGTTGGTGTATGTGTACTTCCTAGGACACTGCTGGGAGAATGACAATACAGCAAGACGATTAGGGAATAGGGGTGTTGAGGAGAAGAGGTAAAATGAGAGGTCTACAGAGCTCTTGAAGGTGGCGGTTGTGTTAACAATGGTGAACAATGATAAAGGTCAAGCAGATACATTTGAAGTTTGATTTATAAATACAGAACTTGAGACTGAGAAATGTTAAGTAAATTTCCCAGGGACTCACATTTTTATGATAAACAAACAAAAGCTGGATTTCTGACTTTGAGATTCTCCTCATACGTTCTTTCCCATTGCCATTAACTAACAACTTAGGATGCTATACCATGCAATGAGTTGACTCCCCTTTGTTGGCAATATGATTAAATCAAAACTCATGGAATTTTAGTGCTCCCAGGAATGTCAGACTTCACCTTACGTGGTTCAACCGTTCCATTTTATAGAGGAGACCGTATGCCTTGGAGAGGTGAAGTGACTTGCAAAGTGGCAGAGGTCTGACAAGAATCCAGGCCCCTGACTTATGTTTTGTTCTGATGACTGATGTTGTAGATGAACCTTCTGTTCTTCTAGCACGGTTTCTTTGTTGTATGTCACTGTGAATGGGAAGAGAAAAAAAACTCCTCAGACACTTGACTGGGAAGCATTTTTCTTTTGTGAAAAATGTATTTAGAGGTCTTTTTACTTATACTTTAAATTATTTAACCAACTAAATTGGGGTTCATTATAAGAAAATGAAATGTAAAATCATTGCAAAATATTATTTTGAGATAAATGTAATTATTTAACAAATCTTAAAGTTAATGAAATTTTGGGAATGATGTTAATAATATATCTGTGTTTGATAGTAGAAGGGATTTGGTGATTAGAAACTTGAAAAAATGAAAATATTGTTTGAAATTAATAATAGATACTGATTGAATTAGCATTGTAGCTATGCTGTTATTGTGACCTCTAGTACCTCTATAATTTTGCTTAAACTTCCAAAAAACTTGCTTGTAGAGTCAAAGTGTGATCATTATATAATATAAATAAAAGTGAGAATTCCCACACAATTGACAAAAAGATGAATTTGACTACCACTGCTTCCTACAGTTATTATCTTTACAAACCAGTTTATGTAAGCAATGTCCATGGGATCATTTCCTATCTAGGAATAATTTTAATTATTGAGAATTTTTCTCACAAACCTCCAAAACCCCATTATCTAATATCTTATTATATAAATGCAATAAGTACCTCTCTTTTGGTGTACAGGAAAGGGCAAAGTGATACAGTCAATCTTACAGTTTATAATAGGATGACAGCAGTGGACCTTTCTGTGTGTAGAGAAGGCTCAGGGGATGTACTGTAGGGAGAAGAGATTAGAGGAAGTAAAACTCACAGTCTCACCAGGAACAGACACCAGGGATCTACTGGGAACTTGAAAACATATATCCTATATCAGAAGCAATATGTACTTATTAAGATAAGGGAGTCTAGAAAACTGTCTCTCCTGCTAATATCCACATTGCCTGTAACTCTCTTAGGGTCAGCCTGTGAGTCGTGCTACTGAGGAAAAAGTTCCCATTACTGTGACTGGTCTATTCCAGAAGCAGAAGTAGAACCTACAGTCTCAGATATGCACTATCATGGTCCCCACTGATCTCTGGATATAAATTTTGGAAGACACTCAGGAGCTTTGTTGGGCCCAGAACAGGTGGTACCACTTGCTTTTGCAGGGGCTAAGGCATAAAATAGGAAGCTGAATGCAAACTTGACCATAAAATTTTAACTATATTTTACTTGTTAAAGAGATGTGTGTATAATTTAATTCAAATCCACTAGACTATAAATATTCTACATGAACCCCAAATTCCATCAATGAGGATTAAACATAGTTAATTTAAGGTAAAAATGTTTTCAGGCAGCCTTTATTATTTTTTTTCTTAAAGATTTTTTTTATTTATTTGACAGACAGAGATCACAAGTAGGCAGAGAGGCAGGCAGAGAGAGAGGAGGAAGCAGGCTCCCCGCTGAGCAGAGAGCCCGATGCGGGACTCGATCCCAGGACTCTGGGACCATGACCCCAGCTGAAAGCAGAGGCCTTAACTCACTGAGCCACCCAGGTTCCCTTCAGGCAGCCTTTAATGCCCATATATAGATAGAAGAGATGGCCAGATAGATTGAAGATGGCTAAACAGTTAGATAAGTAATAGGTACAATTTATACAGATGACATTTAAAAATTAATTTTATCTGAACTTAACTGAAGAAAAATAAACTTAACTGATGCTAAAGTTCTTGCTGAAATTCAAATGAGTTGTTGTCCTTGTTGTGATTTTTTTTTTTTTAAGATTTTATTTATTTATTTGAGAGAAAGAGTGAGAGTGTGAGAGGGGAGAAGGTTAGATGGAGAAGCAGACTCCCCACGGAGCTGAGAGCCCGATGCGGGACTCGATCCCGGGACTCCAGGATCACAACCTGAGCCAAAGGCAGCCGCTTAACCAACTGAGCCACCCAGGTGCCCCCTTGTTGTGATTTTTAAATGTCTCTAATATCCCTTAAGATTACATGATTATGAAAAATATTAAGTTTTTTAAGTTTAGCATCATTGTTTTAAAAAATACGTTTTGACTTCATGTCCTACTGACCACCTGCTATGAAAGATGGGATGAGGAAATTAGCACAATTACTGTACAATCTAGTTGCCCTCCCTCCACCTTTACTTCGTCCCAACTCATTAACTCCATCCAAGTTTGTAACATGTGCAATGTCTTCTGAGGTTGGTTTTGCCATGGTCCATTTGAAGATCCTTTCTTCTATTGTATTTTTTGAAATATTTTTTTGTCACTTTCTACCTCCAATTTTCCAAACAACTAATTACTCTAGCTACCTGTTTTTGACTTTTCTGTCTCTTTTGTGTACATTTTATTTTTAAAAATTATTTTAAGTTTTCTATTTGTTTCATTTTGTTTCGAATAATTATCTCAGGTCTCTTTCTGATGCGTCTTTTGTTTTCAGTGAGGTTTGCAGTCACATCTGTACTTTTTTTTTTTTTCTGCTTTACATATAACCTTCATCTTGGTGACATTTTAATTTTTCTTTATTTCCTTTGTTAAGCTCTGTCAAGCCTCTTTTCAACTTATTTTATTGTTTTATGACATCGTTTTTCAATCTCTGTATCCTCTTTGCCTTTTGCTTTTTTTAAGGAAGATAATTTTTATCCATCACTTCTTTGAGACTATTAAGAACTTTTATTTTCAGAACTCTTGGCCAGTGTCCTTGTGTGATTCTTTTGTTCAATTTATCTTCTTTTAAGTTTGTATTCCTTGTCTCCTTTGATTCTACATCCATTTATACATATGTTATTGTTATGTTAATAATCTTTATCGAGGTAAACAGAATGGGTCCTCAAAGATGGCCATTCCCAAATACCTGGAATCCGTGAATATAATACATCATACGGCAAAAGGAATTTTGCCGAGGTAAGGTTACTGATCTTCAGATAGGGATTTTATTATGGATTATGCAGGTAGAGATAAGGTTAGTGTATCAGTCCTTGAAAGAAGAGAACAGTTTTCAGCTGGAATCAGAGAGATGCAGCGGTATTCAGAGCGCTCTGAAGTGTGAGAGTATCTCCATCTGCCTCTGCCGCCGCTGCGGGGCACAGGGAAAGTATGAAAGAATAGAGGAGCAAACATCAGCCCCTGGCTGACAGCCAGCAAGGAAATGGGCTCTCAGTCCTAGAATTGCAAGAAATTAAATTCAGCCAACATCCTGAATGAGGTCAGAAGTAGATTCTTCCAATTATATACATTAAGCGCACCACACTTCGATTTCAGCCTTGGGAGACCCTATCTATGCAGAGAACCTAGCTGCGCCTATCCAGACTTCTAATCTATAGAAATCAAGAGACAATAAATTTGTATTGGGCTTCTAAATTTATGGTCATTTATTATGGCAGCAATGGAAAACTAAGACAATTAGACACTGTTATTTTTTGATGGAGAGTTTTGAGATGGGTAGCTTGCAGCTTCTCGACAATTAGGATTTTCCTGAAATTTTGCCTATGCATGCAATTTCTTTTATATACCTGAGCAGGTATAGCGCTCCCCCTATTCTGTCATGTAAGGGCTTACAGCAGCAAGGGATGTCCATCTTGTCATAGATCATCGCCTTCCTATTTCCTTGTTTACAGCCACAAGGGTGGGTTGAAGACAGAAATAATATAAGATTGGCCTGTTTCGTTCAGTGTCTTCACCTTTCTTCTTTTCTTCAAAGTTAAACTGGTTCTCTGCAGGGATATTTGCTGCTTCTCTTGAAATAGATGCTATCTCTGTTAAGTGATCCTTGAGAAAGTCTTCCAAGTTTAGAGAAATAATAATCTACAGGAGTTCTAAGAAGGCACCCCTCAGGCTAGAGCCTTCTATTGTATCTCAGACCAGACTCCACAGATCCCTTCCTAATTGCAGCTTCTGCTCCTGGCATTTTTCTTAATTTTATTGTGATGTAGATGTAGGCATTTTTATTTTTTTCCCCCTTTGGTCTAATGTTTGCTGCCCTGCCCCTCCTTTTAGGAGTAGTGAAGAAATGTAAAAATTTCTTCACTTCCCAAACTTTAATTAGAGAATATATGCATTTTCAGTTAGTGGGTCCATATAAGGAATGAAAAGGAGAAGACCTGGTACTGAGAAAGGAGGAATGAGGTGGAGAAAACAATTTGAAAAATAGAAGGTACAAAAAAAAAAAAAAAAATCCAATTTGCTTTCAACTTCTCTTATGGTTTAGATTAAAATTTTACCTTAAGCCAGATATTTTCTTCCAGAAGTTAGTTTCAATTAAAATGATCATGACACACATAGACACAAATGAAAAAAATAGCAAAAGAACAAACAAAACACTAGAAGAATCTCAGGAAAAACATGAACAAAGCAATCCATGCTCAAACAGAAAAATGATCGGATGTAATAGAATTCTCATATTACTGCTACGCAATTTTTTAAAAGATTTTATCCATTTATTTGACAGAGAGTGAGAGACCGCAAGAGAGTGAACACAAGCAGGGGGAGTGGATGAGGGAGAAGCTGTCTTCCCGCTGAGCCAGGAGCCCAATGGGGGGGCTCTAACCCAGGACCCTGGGATCATGAC
Organism: Martes martes; assembly: GCF_963455335.1. Taxonomy (NCBI): domain Eukaryota; kingdom Metazoa; phylum Chordata; class Mammalia; order Carnivora; family Mustelidae; genus Martes; species Martes martes. The sequence goes on from NC_137891.1 coordinate 57,314,776, forward strand.
CTGAGCCCAAGGCAGACATTTAATGACTGAGCCACCCAAGCACCCTGCCACACAATTTTTTTTAAAGTTGTAATAAAATTAAACCAAAGTTGATCACCTTCTAAGTACCAGGACACTACTCTCTGCTGAAGTACATCAAGGAATGAAACAAAATGTCTGCTATGTGAGCATAATGATTCAGGGCAGAAAGGGAGACAAACAATAGAAAAGTAAACAGATTTATGTTAGCTCGTGATAAAAGAGAGAGCTTGGTGCAAGAGATCCTATTTCATAGGATGTGTCCAGAGAAGTCCTCTTTAATTGGGTGGCATTTAACAGATCTAAAGGAAGGAATTATACCAAGCAGGCAAAAGAGCAAATGAAAACAGCCCTCAGATGGTAGAATGCTTCGCATGTTTAAGGAGCCAAGGAGTTCTATTAGCCGAAGAGCAGGGGCGTGGTGGGCAAACACATGGTGCAGATGAACTCAGAAAGATAGTGAATGACTGGCCTGATCAAGAGAGGCTTGTAGATAATTGTCAGTACTTTGTCTTTTTCACCCTGATGTGAGGCGGAAAGCCACTGGAGGGTATTAGGGAAGAAAATGTCATGGTTTGACTTCATTTTGGCAAGGGGCGGAGAGGGAGAATCTTCTTGGTTTCTATGTAGAGAATAGACAGGAAGTGAGCAAAGGCAGAGGTAGTAAACCAATTGGGAGACATTTAATCCACGTTGGAGGTGACCTATACTTAGGTTGTCCCTGTTGTGGAGGTAAATAGGGCAGATTCTGTACATAGCTTTCAGGTAGAGCCAATACGGATAGGGTTATGGCATGTAAGGGAAAGAAAGAAATCAAAGATGATTCCAAGATATTTCGTGGCCATGTGGATATGTCAAAACTTTCTATTCCCTAGACAAGGTCCATACTTTTCAGCATGATATTTAAGACTGCACTAGATGTCACATTCCTAGACCCTTTTACTCTTGTTCATCACATATAACAGCTTTATTATGCTCTGCAGAGTGCTTGGTGGGAGGTATATCCATAAAGGCTGAATGAATGAAGAAGAATTCATTTAAATAATTTAAATAATTCATGTAATAGCTATAGACCATGTTTTGTATACACACACATATGTGATATAATATAATATACACCGAGACAGAGATTCTTGTCATAGCAATAGGAAATTTGGTAGCATTTAAGATAATTTCATACATATACTTCACAAAGGAAAAGAAAATTTTGTGTAATGTGGCATATTTAATTCCTGCCTGAAGCATGCCACATAGAAATAATGATGATAATATTCAATCCAATAATACAAAATCAATAGATGTTATTGAACTGCCATCGGAAGCAAATTTAGAATGCCATTTTGTTGATTATTAATTAATTGACATTGGTCAAATTAAAACCAAATTTTTTCTTTTGCCTGAAAAATTATTGGTAGTCCTCCTCTCTTATAAAATACTGATCGAAGTTAAAACAATGGAGTTATCAGCAAATAATCTCATCAGATATATTTTTAACAATGAGATTTGACTTTTTTTAAAGAAAAATCTGGTTGTCTGTATAAATTCCATAAGTAAAGCTTTTGCAAATGGTCTTTTAACTCTTATTGATCATGACCTTGGCATTCAAAGTCTAATTATACTAAAAACTGCCCATGTCTCTTGTGCACTGGAAAATCATTACCTGAAATTAATCAGTTCTTCAAACACACCATTCCTAATTATCATGTGGTTATTGAGATAGTACACAATTTAGAATATATATAGTACTAATTTCAAATACCTTATTTGTACATAAATCATAGTATTAATATGAAGAAAATGTATAGTACATTTTTATCTTTATACTACAATTTAGGACATAAACCCCAAAACTGTTTATGGCTAAACATTACATTTCAAAAATTAATATATATATTTTTAAATAATAACAACTAACATTCTTGAGTGCTTAGTATATGCCAGTAACCATTTTAAATACTCCATTTTAACAAATACTTATTAGTACTTGCTCTGTTTTTTTTTAATAAATCTTTATGTAACACCATGTTCAAACACTACTGCAAGCTCTTTGCAATTACTCCCTCATCTAATCCTTACAATCTCATGAAAGTGAACTATTACTATAACCTCCATAGAAATGAAGGAAAATAAGTACAAGAGGTTCCCAGAACTGTCTACATTTCCATTGCACATCAATAATATATAATATTGTAATGTAGTAGCAGAATTCTAAGATGAACCCCAAGATTCCTTCTCTTAAGTATGGGTAGGACTTATAACTATGATAGAATTTCATTTCTTCATTAGATGATGTTACAATGATAAAGGTGGTAGGATTTCACAGATGTCATTAAGGTCTCTAAACCAGTTGTCTTAAGTTCATCAAAGAGAAGATTTTCCTAGGTGAACCTGACCTAATCAAGTAAGCCCTTTAAAACAATCTAAGTTTTGCCTGAGTGAAAAATTCCAAGCAACCAGAGAAGCTCACCTGTTAGCCTTGAATGTACAAATTGCCATGCTGTAGAGAAAACCACATGGTGAGAAACTGTGGGCAGCCTCTAGGGTCTGAGAGGTCCTACAGTTGCTAAAAACTAACTTCTACCAATAACAGCAGGCTTGGAAAAGGACCCTAAGCCTCAAATGAGAACTACAGCCTTGGCTGAAAGCTTGATTATAGGCTAATTAAACCCTGAGTGGAGAAGTGAATCAAACCATCCATGGGTTTTTGACTCAGAGAAATGGCAAGATATTAAGCGTGTGTTGTTTTAAGCCAGTACATGTGTGCTGCCTTAATGGAGACTAATACATGGGGGCACCTGGGTGGCTCAGTTGGTTAAGTGTCTAACTCTTGATTTCAGCTCAGATCATAATTCAGGTCATGAGATTGAGTCCCTCATGGGGCTTCACACTAGGCATAGAGACTGCTTAGGATGCTCTCTCTCCTTCTCCCTCTGCCCCTCCCCCCACACCCACTTGTTTGCTCTAAAGAAAGAAAGAATGAGAAAAGAAAAGAGAAGAAAAGGAAAGAAAAAGAAACTAATGCTTGTAGTTACCTCAGGTCTTGAATTTGCCTAGTTATTAGCTTAACTGTTCTTTTTTTTTTTTTTAATTTTATTTTTTCAGTGTTTCAAGATTCATTATTTAGGTACCACACCCAGTGTTCCATGCAATATGTGCCCTCCTTAATACCCACCAGGCTCACCCATCCCTCCACCTGCCTCCCCTCTCAAACCCTCAGATTGTCCTTATGTGCGTATTGGGTGGTTTCTTCCACTCAATCTTTCTGTCAGTGGCAGGGAAGTATTGGCTTGCCTAAACACCTCTATGACAAAATCAATTTCACCAATATACTTCTCTGAAATATGCTTACTGTTTAGACCATTCTAGATACTAAATGGACCCAGCAATGTATTTTAACTTGTGACTTTAATAAAGATCACATGCTAAATTGAGAATAGCTATGCACACAAGGTGGACTAAACTACAAAATGGAGTAAACAAAATGAGATGGAATAGTAAGAGTTTATAGATCACTTACACCAAATTCCAAGCCAAATTCCAAATATGATAAACTACAAATAATATGTAGCATGTTTCTGACTTTTTTCCATGACACCTTACCAGGAAACTGATAGATCCTCACTGTCTCTCAGTCAACACCCTTCTAGCTCCTTTCACCATTGATTATTCATCTTTTTCATTAATTTTCTTCTCTGCCCTACTCTCAGTCCATAATGCCTGTAGGCATATTAGGCTTTTTAAACACTACATACAAAAATATATGTATTTTTTAAGTCCCTCTACCTACATACACTAGCACAAAAACTTCACAGAGAATGAAAGTATCCTTGATATTTCTCTAGTTCTGAGTCTGTTCCCACTACCCATGTACAGTCTTGTGCAGATGATCCTCCTTCTCCTTTACTGTTTTCTTCTTGAATGTTAGTTAGCACATTGTTGACCAGAGAATCTGTTCAAACTCTGCTTGGTTTCTCATCTTTAATTTTGCTGTATATGCAAAAGGAATTTTTGTTTAGTGACATCTGAAACTCTTCTGTACACTTTAGCAGAAGTATGTTAAGGCTTAACCTCATTTTTACTTGCAGCCATGAAGGGTTTAACACTGATGTTATCCCCTGAATCCCATTGCTTCCCAATGGAACCTCCTGGCTTAACCTAGAAAAGTGAAGTGCCCACATTGCTGTGTGACCTTTGACTCCATCTAGTAATTAGCTATGCATTGCCTATCATAGCTTTGCTAAATATCATTTAAATATTTTATTATCATGAGGTTTGTACATTTATGTGTAAATTTTCTGAATAGATTACTAGGTCTCTAATAGTCAATCAGTAAGAATTCCTTTTCTTTGGGAAAAAGTAAAAAGACATGTCAATTCTACTCTTCTCCCTTTCATATTTACATATTCATAATAATTACTGCCACTCCAGATAGACATTTACAGTTTAGTGCCTAATAGCAAGTACCCATGGTTACTTCATGTTTATGTGGAAGACTGTTCCACTCTTTATTCCTCTTTCTTCCTGATTCTTCACATGAGAGTTTAAAGAGCTTTTTTCCCCATTTTGACCTTTAACCCAGTAAGACTATAAAGATAAGAGCTATGTTTTCCTTTAAGATCTCTGAAGAGAAAAACACTCCACAGGGTCCTTTATGACACCCTCCAGCATCTCACAGCTCTTATAGGCAGGGACTAGGCTGAGCACAAAGCGAGGCTGAATTGAGAGTTTCTTGGGTCTTTTTTAAAGTCAGGATGGAAAAGATGCAGAAAGAGGGTCTATTCTCATCTAAGCATTCTGCTCCTACCCAGAGAATATCATAATACTAGTGCTCAAATGCAAGAAATCCCAGAAACCAAAGATGATAAAAATGTCTGCTCTAATAAGTTAGTGTGACAAAGCTCTGAGCACGCTTAGATAGTATTTGCTATGCTTAACTTATGCAGTTTGTTATTAAAGAGTTTCTGTTAATAAGACAGAAAACTCATTAATCCCATGGGCATAAAAATGTGAAATTTGGTACTTGAATGTGTTTTCTGGACACAGTTTATGTCATATAAAGATAATAATTTATACTATCAGCTGTGTCAAATGGCTATATTAATTCACAGTCATCCCATAATATAAACAAAGTCATAATATCATACTAAGTACCGTATAAAAATTCATAAAATAGCATGATAGGCTTATTAATGACTTTACAAAAATTTTAAAAGAAAACTAAGTTCCATGCATGATTAAATAAAATACACTGTATTATCACTTTGAAGTCTTCATAATTAATTGAATAGGAGCATTTAAGTATTTAATATAACTAAAGGCATACTTATTGACTCTTTGACTATCACATAGCTAACACTGTTTCCCACATTCCAAACTCTAGCTAACCATTTTATCTACATTTTGTAATGCTATCTTCACAAAAATCTATAGACAATGGCTATCATCAATACCATTTTACATATGATGAAATCAAGGCTTGTAAGAATAAGTGGTTTAACTAAGACCACGTAATTCAAAAGTAAGGATGGAGGAAGGTCTGAACTCCTGAGTCCAGATGCTGAACTACCATACTGCAGTCATAAGAAGATATTTTTGTGTAGGCAACCGTATTATAAGAATTTGTATTTTACATAAGATCCAACAAAATTACTCCTTAATTTAATATTTGAATTAAACTTTTAATCTTAAAGCCATTTGTAATAAAAGCATATATATAATTTATTTTGTCTACAAAGTATGTAAAAATAAAACTCTAAATTAAAATTTACCATTATGAATAAATCTAGGTGCTTGATTACCTAATAAAAAGACTCCTAGGGCCCATACAAAAACACAACTATCTGAAATATCAGTCAAATAAGAAATATTGGATTTTTTTTTTGAAAGGAGACAGTTGCACCTATTATTTTTTTGTTTTACTTTTTGTCATTGCAGAATGGGATCACTATCTAATAATATTAATTTTCATTTTGGCAAATTCAGTTACAGTCTTTAAATTAGTTATCTTTGACCATAACTTTCTAATTTTATTTAGTTCAGTTGCCAAAGTGGCAATATATGATAGACTATTTTGTATATTTTCTCCACATAATAATAAAAACAAAATTGAGAAATCTGCTCTACTCACAGTTTTACTTTTAAATAGTACAGCAATAAACTCAATATGTAAGCACCTTCCCAGGATTATAGTTGTGGATATAGAAAATAATGAGAAGAAAACCCTTTCCTGGCTATGATGAAAAAAGAAATTATTTTAACATATTTAAGTTTCTCATACTTTTCTGATGATGCTACATGTTTAATCCCAGAAATGTTCAATTCTCATTTAAATATCATCTCCCATCAATCACTAGTGCTTTCTTTCCTGGGTCATTGAGAACATAATAATTCATTGTGTCATTTGAAGGTGTGCTGACCTACTTTCACTAGTTAATTTCAAGGGAAGGATCAGATGTTCCATTGCTTTTTGTAATTGATTTGACGATAGATCTTTACTAGAGCCCCATGACATGATCTGAGGGCATTCTAGGCAGCAAAGGCTCAAGGTCATTATTGAAATGAAAATTCCTCAAATCAATTAGTGGCCTTAACTGAATTGTCTGTTTCTGTTGACTCTCTGTTGACTCTTTTAAGTCAATCAAGTCAGAACTGGATAATTTTGAATTTCAAATACAGAAAATATTATCATATGTTATTTTTAAAAATCACTTCAGAGCTATCTGTATAGTCCATAACATATTCTATTTCAGCCCATATTTCAGATTCTGTTGATTTCCTTAACCACTTTCAGAGAAGTTAGACAAATTCTTGGAATAATATTTACTATATTTTGTAATCATCTTCACTCCTTTTCATTTAATTTTAAATGGTTCTAATATAGAGCTTCTTATATTTTGAACATATGTTCCTGCATGACTCCATTTCACCTCATAACCTTAAAAACACTGACAGGGAAAACTAGTGAAATCATCAGGTATTTTACCAGCCACACACAAAATCAGTCTACGTACTTATAATAATTGCAAGAAGTTATTAACAAAGAAAAATTTATGTCCCATTTATCTTGTTGACTTAGTAAAAAAGACTGACATGAAGAGAAAATCGCAGATTTATTTTCTTTGGAATGATGGAACTAGAGGAACTCCAGAGATATACCGGTTTAGTTCTCAATTTTCAAACAGATAATCCAAACCATGTGTAGAGAAGGTGATATAGATAGAGAGATGATAGATATAGGATAGATAGATAGGTAGATAGATAGATAGATGATAGATAGATGATAGGTAGGTAGAAAGATAGATGGATGATAGATAAATGGTATAGATGAATAGACACATAGACTAAAAAATAAGTTTGGATTGCCTTCATATTTATTCTCTCTAGTATTGATGCTATGATGCATGATCTTTCTCATATCCATCTAAAACTTCTCTTTATTTTGTCAATTTCTCTTCTTAAATAGGACATGTAGAATAACGGCATACCTTTGATAGGCCCTTTTAAAATGCTGATGATAAACCAATTTTTATTCTTCTATCTTAAAGCCAGAACTACTCTAGTTACCTTTTCCTGTCTTCATTAGACATATTTTCCATCTTAAATATTACTTTCAGGGCCCTATTTGGAACCTTTTTCAATTTTCACAATATTCCTTGAAATAGAGATGTCTAATCATCTTGTTCCTTCTTCCTTTGTGATTATTGCTTTCTGTTTATGATCTTCTATGGGCAATTGACAAAAATGCTGTATGGGCTTATGGAACCAGTGTTCTTGGTATTGACTTACACAATAATGATAATACTATCAAGTATTTTATAGCATATTAATCTTCAATTTGTCTTCATATACAGCAGCTCACTTAATAATTATGGCAGGCTCTGAAGACATAATGAGCAGGCATTTCAAACTCTTTTACACCTGAAGAAATAGATGGTAAGTGAAGTTTAACCACAACCAAAATTAATGGTATATGTCTGACTCTAATTATATTTTTTGGGAATTTGCCTTAGAAGATTTTGTTAAATTGATCGTATACCTTCATATTACACTGAATAAATTATTCAAAGATCACTCTTTTAACCATCTGAATATTTTAGGTTGACACGTGCTCTGAAACTTTAATTCTCAGGATCTGAAAACATTTCATTCTCAGGATCAGAAATGTTAACATTTAGTGTAAGCTTAAATGTCCACGCTGTTAGCAGCAGCAGTTGGTCTCCATTGTTTAGCTCTGTACATTCTTATGCTAGTATCTACTTGCTTCATTTCAGTACATATTTATAAATATAAACTTTAAGTTTTTCTTTCTTTTTCTTTACACAAACATGCATACGTACACAGGACTATTTATTTCACAGGAATGCTCTTTATCTCCTTTCTAGTAACATATTCTTTGCATCCCCAAATGCCTAACAGAATATTATGTAGACATTATAGAAGCAAACCCTTTTTAAAAGAAAGATTAATTATATGATCTATCATGGAAAAAGATAAAGGAACTAAATTGCCATTCGCATGATTTCCTGCTGTAGATACGTCACTCTGCTCCTAACTCATAATAACCTCTCTTTGGAGTTCCTCGTGCACTTTTTCGTATGCACAGGTCAAACTGAACAAGCTAAACACAATAAATGTATAAACCAGAGCATAAAGACTTATCAGACTAAATCTTAGGAGTATATTATCTTCAAAAGAGGCAATTATGTCTTGTTCTTAAACATCAGTCAGCATTTGGACCTTTGTTAGCTCTTACCCTAACACAATTCCAGCCATTTAAACATTTTAAAATATGCTGTAATGGCATTTTCCCAGCTTGAATGTATTGTTTTTAAATAGATGCTATTTCCTTCTATTATCAATATGCATTAAAACTGTTGAACACAAACTAAAATATGGCATTTGTAATTTTAAGTGAAACTATCTTTGCATAATTATTTGGTTTGGTTATACAAAGTGTGGAACACACATCTTTCCAAACCACATAAATATTCATGAACTGTTTATTCTACTTAAAAATGTAATCTGAATGCATTTGCTGTTCTTTATACTGAGAGTTCTTTAAAAATGTGTCTATTCTGTTACATGTATTTGAATTTCAAAAAGACAGAAAGAAAAGCATACCCTAAAGTAAGTATCTATTCTGTGTATTGTATTTTTGTTGTATATTCTGAATACAAAACTTCCGTGGCCAGACCTGACAATATTATTACATCTTATAAAAGATTCTATATTGAAATCATTTTTTAAGATTCTATTGTACTAATTTTATGGAAACTGTCTAAAAGAGTAAGTGATTAGGAAATGCAAAAGTAAATTATAATATTAGGTATAATCTTAATATAATTAAACCCAAGGTCCAAGATGCAAACTAATAAACATTCTTGAACTGAGAAGTATTATTAGAACTCTGGTTCTATCCTCTGTCCAGTATATCAGTCCTACCAATGGCATGTGTGGAGTAATCCCAAATCCCAGCTTTGTGATGGCATGAGAAGCAATAATCCCAGGGCTGAAAAAATTCTAGCTACTGGGAAAGCTCTGGTTTCTCAGGATTCTTTTTATTTGTTTATTTTAATGCTCTGAGTTTCAGAACATTACTCCCTCAACTGAAACAACATCTTTTCTAATGGAATTTCCATTCCCAGATTAGAAATATTTGGTCTTTAGCTACATGGTAAATATTGAAGGTTTATTTTACAAAATAAGGCTTCAAGTGTGATGTAATTTTATTATCTATATTTCTTTATTAGGTCTTCTAAAAAATCTATTTCTACATGGATAACATTTCAAATTCACATCATCATATTCACTTCATTTGAGGAAAATAATATTATCAATGCTCGTACTTTAACAGTAGTTCTCAGAACACTCTACTTCAGTTAAGCATTCCAAAACCAAGTAAGAAATTTTAATTTCCCATTTTTAGACAGTACAGTGCTGTTGTGACTGCTTAAGCTTATTTAATTTTTCACCAACTATATTATACAAACAAATATGGAGCTTCTGTTCAGGTAAATTTCCAAAAACTTTTTTAGTTCTTGGTCACTTACACAGATCTGTTCATCTTGTCTAGGATTTCTTACATATATTACAGACAGCTGTCTGTAGGCTGGTCTAGGCTGACCTCAGATGAGAGAATTGAGCTCTGTTCCACATGATCATTCATTCTCTAGTAGAGTAGCTGACACTTGTCACAACAGTAGGGATCAAAAGAAAACAGGAGACTTGCAAATGGCACAAAATCTCATCTGCCTCGTTCTATTGATTATATCAAACCAGATGCAGATCAGAATCAAGGAGTGGAAAATAAACTCCACTTCTTAATGGGAAAACTGTACAGAATCACACACAAAAGGTATAAACACAGGGAGGGAATTAATTTGGCTAAATTTATAATCAATCTATAACACCCATTGTGTTCATTTTCTATGTTGTATAAAAAACTGCCATGAATGTAGTGGCTTAAAGCTACATCCACTTATTATCTAAGTTTCCATAGGTCAGAAGTCTGAGCATAACTTAACAAGGTTCTCTGTTCAGTCTCATAAGACTAACATCATGGTGTCCACTGGGCTGTTTTCTCATTTGGAGAATTGAGTAGAAAATGATCTACATATGAACTCCAATGAATTATTGGCAGAATTCATTTCCTTGTGTCTGCATACTTTATAGCCATTCAGGTTTTCAAGGCCATGAGGTGAGAGAGTCACTAATAATTTGAGTCTTTGATTTCAGGGGCACTCCAGTGGTTTTTTTAAAGGGCTCACCTAATTAGACCAGACCCACCCAGAATAATATTCTTTTTAATTGATTAAAGTCAACTGATTAGGGACTTGAACTGCATCTGCAAAATCCCTTCACCTCTGCTGTATAATGCAACATAATCTTGGGAGTGATATCCCAACACTTTTGCTGCATTCTGTAGAAATGGCTCATAGGTCATGCCCATTCTGAAAAGAAGGGAATTATACAAGGTGTGGGTCATTGGAGGTCCTCAAAATTCTGCCCACCACACCCAAAGAATTATATATAGTTTTCTTAATCAGCCATACCTCTCGTGCTTTACTTCCACTGCTTTGAAAATCTCAGGAAATAACCCATTCTTTTCCCCTGGCTCATCTGGAAAATACACATCTGATTTTAAAGCAGTAGAAGATGTTTACTTAGTAAATGCTTAGGTGATAAATGTGAGATGATGAGTTATAGTTCAGGAATCTCATCAAATGGTTTTCTCAGTAGGCTGGGATAAAATTCTGCTGAGTGTGGAGCTGTGAATACTTTGGAATAGCCAATTCTGTCTTATACTTGCTCACATATCTATGGCTTGAATTTTTCATCAGTGTTTGTTTTACCTTTCAAATCTGCAGAATATTCTCCTTGTCAGAATAAACCGAAGGAATATAGGAATATATGAGTTCAAAATTTATACTTTATATCTTCTAATTCTCCAACATTATTGATATATGATTGACCTATAAGTACCGTTTGTTTTGGAATCCAAGAACATGACTCTGTTGTCCCCAACTTGCGTATGTGTTTTCCTTGTCTGTCTTCATTCTCTAAATTAGCAGTGGCCTCCCTTTTATTGTCCTTTTTTGGTGGTCTTTTTGTATTGTTTTAAATCATATGACAACTTAATGTTTGTCTTTGATTTTATGATTAACTGGTCTATTTGTGGATATATCATTCAAAATCTAGGCTGAAGATAAAAAAAAAATCCTCTAGGAAGAAGCATTCGTTATTTTTAGATATTCTCTGATTAAATCAGTTTTTTTTCTTTTCAAGATTACTTGAAGCTCCAAATTTGAGGGCCAACCACACTTACAATGTATTTTCTTGCTTAGAATACCACTTATGGGTCAGGATCTGTCTTTCCACTGAAATTCTCTTAAATTACTTTACCATAGTATAGCATACATCTTTCAATCTTCTTAATGTTTTGTCTGGCCATAAGGTCTGAAATGGCATTTATTTTTCCGTGTTATCAGTCACTCCTATTATAAAAACCAATTACTTCTGGCTAACAAAAATTAGATATGTAATTAGGGTTCTCATTATTAAGCCCTTTACATATTTTTAAAGATTTTATTTATTTATTTGACAGAGAGAGAGAGGGCACAAGCAGGGGAAACAGGAAGCAGAGAGAAAGGGAGAAGCAGGCCCCCTGTGGAGCAGGGAGCCTGATGCAAGACCCTGGGATCTTGACCTGAACCAAAGGCAGATGTAACTGACTGAGCCACCCAGATGCCCCAAGCCCTTTATATTTTAAACCTTTAAATTTCATAAGAAGTAGAAACTATGGTTTTATACTAATAAATATTCATCAGACATACAGATAATTGAAGCCCCTATCTGTGTTATATCTTGTCTCTGTGTCATTTTGCAATTTGGATAAAAAATACGTCCTTCACTTTGCCCACGTGGCCAGGAAACCTGTAACTTAAATGCTCTTAGTGATACAATGAATGGTTAAGAAAAAGTTAGCACGAGTAGAAAATTCAAATTTACTAGCTATTGATATTATTTGTGATTCAAGTTAAAAATGAAAATCAGTGATCACAGAGTAAATGAATTTCCCACATGATAAATCTAATCAGTAATAAGTTGCTCATGATCCCACACATTTCTAAGGGATTTGATTCAGTCTTCTCTCTTGACTCCTATCAGAACTTGTATTACAGAATTGGGATGATTTAAGTGTATTGCTTTTTTACTTCTTGGTTTAGTTCTAATGTATAGCCTCCAAAATAGGTTGCAGACCTATTGAACCTACGTTTCATTTATTCATGGATCTATGCATATATTTATTCATTCTACAAATACATTCTGCAACTGCTATCATATGCTATACTTAAAGTACTAGGGTTATAAAAGTAAATGAATCATAAGAATTAAAAAAAAATAGTTGCCCACATGAAACTCATACTCTGTGGTGAAGGGAGATAGAAAACAAACAAAATATATACATAAATTATATAGTAAAGTAGAGGTTCATAAGCATTATAAAGAAAATAAAACCAAAAAGAAGATTGAGTAGCACCACAGTGTTGAGAAGTATTTGCAATTTTCAGTAGGATGATTTAGGGAAGTCTGTATTAGTTTCCCCATGATAGCATAAAGAATAAGGGAAATACGAAAGGGACACATGGATGATGTTAGAGCCATAGGAAGGGATGATATAAACGAGACAAGTGAGTTAAGCAAACCTTTGTAATAGAAGAGAATCTTGAGTTTTGAAAAAAGAGGAAGGTTTGTCTAGGTGAAAAATTAAAATAAGGAAGAAAGGCATCCATTGGCGTGATAACATAATTATTCTTTAATCATATAGACATAGACAGCAATAGTTACATTGCATCAGGATTGTCCCTACATATACCTACATCATAGTGAAGAAGTATTTAATGGAAGTCCAGAGATTGGTCTGCTTTTTTTTTTTTTTTAAGATTTTATTTATTTATTTGAAAAAGAGAGAGAGCAGAAGTAGAGCAGCAGACAGAGGGAGAGGGAGAAGTGGCTCTCTGCAGAGCAGGGATCCCAACACGGGACTCCATCCCAGGACCCTGGGATCATGACCTGAGTCAAAGGCAGCCGCTTAACCAACTGAGCCACCCACCCTCCCCGAGTGGTCTGCTTCTATTTCATTTCTGTGAATTCACTCTTCCCAGGACAGGATGATTGTCCTTCGAGCTTGGATTAGTATTATTAGTATTAGTCCCTCTAGTATTATGGATTGTTTTTATGACACTTTGCAAAAAGAAGGGGGAATTCAGAAATACTGGAAGCTTAAAAAGGTAGGCTTAAGGTGATGTCTTAGAAAACTAGAATATCAAATACTAGTTTTCAGGGGGAAAAAAATTTTTCTTAAACAGCTGATCACAATCACCAGTCAGCCAAAATCTACTGGTAAAATTTTAAGATCTACCTGGATTATCTCAGCTCTTCATTTACCCCCAGAACTTGTGGAGAGTCTCAAAGTGAAGGAGGAACAACCTGGGTCTATCTCCATTCTGCATTCTGATTTATGCTGTAAGCATCCTCATAACCCTGTCAGAATCTGGAAAAACTCAACATAAGTCATTATCTGGGAAAGTTTAGAGTCCCTTGAATTAGCTTATTCAAATTCCACTTTCTTATAATTATATGCTTGACACTTGGCAGAGTTTATCAAGGCTGGGGAAAGTTGAAAATCCCCACTTAGAAGTACCATGCTCAAGTCTTTAGAAAGGCCATATTTAAATGTGACTTGTGTCCTTTTTATTACATTATAGGGCCCTGTTCTTCTGCCTCATACTCGTAAGTGTTGTCTAGATAATAAATGCTTTTCATTATGGATTCAGATTAATGCTTCATAAAAAATCATAGGCCAATCCAAAATATCACCTAGGTAGCATAGGTCAATTCCACACTGCTCTAAAGTCTACCATTCTATTGGAATCCATTTCCCCATTTAAAAAAACAGTTCTAGGGGTCAGTAGAAGCAATCAATCACATACTAACTTCTCCTTCCTCTTTTAAAACTTTGAATATTCTTCTCTAGCTCTCATTCCTGCTATGTTCTAAGTCAGCCTCTCTACATCACTAAGATATTGCCCACATAAAATGATACTTCGGTTCTGCTTAAATTCTCTTGAAAGTTTTTTTCCCCCTTGCCCTGTCTCTGTAAAATGTTCACACAGAGCTGACATGCCTACTGTTCCAAGGAATCATTCAAAAAACCAGCAGACTGTAAACTGAATGGACTCTTATCTCAGAAGGATGAAGGACAGAGCTGGCCTGCTGGGATTTGAAGTGTTGGTTCCAGGGAGTCTAGATATTTCAAGCCAGACGCTTACACAACCCATTTCTCTCTGCCCTTATGACTGAATGCACTAATTCATTTACCATTCAAAGTGTCCTTCCATAATTTATGCCACACACTGACATGTATTTAACTCTCTAAAATACCTTGAATACAATTTGTTTGAAAGACAGTATACACAATAAACCATAATGCATTTTTAAGAGGCATCTTGGAATAAAAATAAATATAAATTGAAGAAAAATCCTTATTAATAAGCACTTATATGACACTTCATGTTTACAGATGGTTGTACAGTCATTTTTTATTAGTTTAATGTGTCAAGTCTCTCTGGGCTCAAAGTGCTACTTAAATACATCTCTGGACTTTATCCCCCGGAGTCTAAACTTGTGGGTCAAATGTTGCAAAGACATTCTTTCTGGAAAAGCTGTACTTTAAAGCTATTAAAGAAATTTTAATGTGATGGATGAGAGTGCATCCAAGACACAGTATTCACTCAAATGTCTGGTTTTAAGGAAACAAGAAGAATAAATACATAGAGCTATTAATAGCCTTATACACAAGACTGCATCTTACTTTAACGTAAGAGTTATAGTTGGCCCACCTGGCTTCTTCCCATATTTGTGGAACTACAGCTTACATAATAGCATCGACAGGATCTGTGAAGTATTCCCCGTGGTTCTAGTATAAAAGCACACCTAACGAGATGTGTATATTGTTCCATGTCAGGGCAACTATTAGGAATTTTCACTGTTCCAGGAATGTTCCAGATTCTAAACTGATGTCTGTATTTTTTGGTTTCATGCTGCAACTAATGTCACTCCTTCTGAAGACTGTCAATTGCCAGTAAGTTCTGTAGGAAAAAAATGGTGTGTTTTCATAAGAAAATTTATTAGATAGAAACTGAAGACAGATGGTAACACAGTGAAGATCCACTAAGTAGGACTACAGGTAAGTGATGCCTCAACAGATATGTATGCCCCAAGATTCCAATATTTGTATGTAATCTATATTCTGATCTTCATTGCTGAAAATAGTTTGATGATATATTTGACATTATTTCAAAGGTAAATATAAGAGGTTTTCAAGTATATTTTGGTTGAGGAAACTTTGCTAAGAAATTTTCAAAGTCAGTATCACCAACTAATTTACATAGGCATGTGATCTTGATTTGTTCAATGAATCTTCATAAGGTATATTTTTACAATCACATTAAAATTTTAAATAAAAAACACATATAGATTTCATGACTGGCGAAAAAAATAAAGCCCTCAAAAATTATTTAACACTCAGAATGTCATTTTAATTTTATGGTTTCTGCTGAGGATCAAACTGTGCCTGATTATCTCTCTGTAAATCTTGCAACTATATCCGAGGGGTTTTTTTTTAGAAAGTCATATCTGGTGTGAACCATATGGAAACAAAAATGAAGGCAGGAAAATGGAGAGAGGCGGAAACTTTATAAAGAAATCTTTAGTGAAGAACTGACTACAGTCTTTAATGTATTCAACTCAAATTTATTTTTTTCTTAAATTCAGCTAGTGTGTCGGGGAACATTTGTAACACACATTTAGAGTATTACAACTACTGAAAGAAATGGAAAGAACTGGTGCTAACTGAAGAATGAGTTAGGTTCTTTCATATGCTGCTTCTTGTAATTTAACCCTTGCAGTCCTGATACAAATTCCATAGCAATAGTTTCCATGTTAGAGATAAAGAACTTGAGGCCAAGAAAGTTAAGCTATGTCATTACAAGTGGGTTGTAGAGTCAACAAAATCGTACTTAGCTTTGTCTGATTCCAAATCTGTGATCTTTCTGCAATGGTTATGGCATCTTCCAATTTGGAGCTTTTCCCCAGCAGACTACGGCACTTCAGGACAGATTGAGGTAGAAACAAAAACAATAATATACATATTATGTATGTGTGTATGGAGAGAAAAAAAAAAGAAACAGATTGAGAGAGACAGGGAGAAAGACTGCATGCTAATTCCAGGGGCTTTAGGCCAAAAAGATTCTTAAATCTGAGGTGGAACCCAGAAATATTTGTTATAATGATCACTTCTGGAGTTTCTACTGCAGGTGGCGGGGTAACTCTGAGAAATCTGGAGACACTCTTACTTTTCAATATCCTCTGTTGTAATTGATGCATGTTTCAGTTATTATCGCTGTGTAACAAATGATTAAAAGCATAATAGCTTAAAACAAAAACAAAGATTTAATAACTGTTCATAATTCTGTGGGTTAATAATTCAGGAGAGGTTCAGCTGGGTGGTTTTAGCTTGGGGACTCTCATGGGTTGCAATCATATGGTGAGTGTGGCTGAATTTCTCTCTGAGCCGTCCTTCCTCACATGACTGGTGCCTCATCTGAGAAGACACAGATAGCTAAAGCTCCTCAGGGATCCCTCTGTCTTGGTTGTTTCTTCAAATGGCCTGTCTAGGATGGCAACTGTAGGATGACCAAACTTCTTACATGGCAGTCAGTTTCCCAAAGTTGATGTCTGAGAGAGAGAGAAAGCTAGGCAAAAGATGTATCACTTTATGAACATGCCTAGAAAGCCTCAGAGTATCACTTCTTTTGTTTGGAACAGTCATAAGGCTCTATCTGGACTCAAGAGGAAGAAACATAGACCTCATTACTCAAGGGTCACAACCCAGCCATGTTACTATGATACAGAGTAGATAATAAAATTATACAATTATTTTCACTAAGATGTTATAAATTGGGATATAATAAGTTATGATGAATGAATGGATGGGAGCTTTTTTTAAAAAAATGTTATTATCTATTTGAGAGAGAGAGCAAAGTGAGAGAGCACTTGAGTGTGGGGGAGGGGAGCAGAGAGAGAGGGAGAAGCAGGCTCCCCATTGAGCAGGGAGCTTGACATGGGGCTTGATCCCAGGACCCTGGGATCATGACCTGAGCTGAAGACAGACACTTAAGGGACTGAGCCACCCAGGCACCCCTGGATGGAAGCTTTTTAATAGGTTATTAAAGCAAAGTAAAGCTCTCCAAGACAAGGACCCAAACTTCCTGATTTTATGACTCATGATATGTAACCATGACTTGTAGACTTTCCGAATGCACTGCTTTTGTTGACAGACCATCTGACTCTATGGAAGACCCAATATGATAGACTTTGTGATCTTTGTCACGGAAATGTGGATATGCTGAAGATCTGCTTGGCACATGTATAAATGCTCTACAATTTACAATTATAACACTATAAATGTCTCTGATGGGACAATTATGACTTTGTACATTAAAGAAATAACCCTGTTCTCAATTCAAACATATAATAGAACACATGCCTCGGGAACCCTTACTTATGCATGTGTGCATGTGTATGATATACTTAGATATACCAGCCTGGATCCCAAATAAGTTAACTAAATAGTTCATTGAAGGGATTATTTACTAGCTGTGTCAAGGCAGTCAGTCTGTGATGGTGAAGTTCTGAAGAGGAGCAAGAACATGCAGCCATTATTACTCTAAGTCTGAAGGCATAGGTGAGGAAATGACATCAGTGCAACCCAGGAAAAATGGAGCCATAAAATTAGGATCACCACAAAGGAGCTGTGGCTGTAAAAAGAGGTAGCTACCACTTAAAACATCAAGGAAGTAAAGGGAGTGTGACATAATACCCTGGACTCTCTCTCCCCACAACTTTACTCTCCTGCTGCCTTGCCGTGGCCAAACCCCATAAAAATTCAGAGAACAGGAGAGCACAAGCAAGGAACTTGTAGATAACGAACTTCCTAGAGCAAAGAGGAGGGAAGAGGAGGGCAATGAATGGTCTCAAGAGACAAGTGGAGAATATTGAGCTCTGACAAACTGAAATTCACTAATGGAAGCATATTTTATTTTATTTTTTTTTTTAAATAAGATTTTATTTATGTACTTGACAGACAGAGATCACAAGTAGGAGAGAGGCAGGCAGAGAGAGAGAGAGGAGGAAGCAGGCTCCCTGCCAAGCAGAGAGCCCGATGCGGGGCTAGATCCCAGGACTGTGAGATCATGACCTGAGCTGAAGGCAGAGGCTTAACCCACTGAGCCACCCAGGCGCCCTGGAAGCATATTTTAGATAAAGCTTTAATCACAACTGCTGTGCTTACCTGGGAAAGTAACCAAATGAGAAAGACGATAACCAATGACCAAATAGTCCCCATAGCCTGTAATCCAGCTAAGATTTTTCTTCACCATTCTTTCCTTTCCTAATAACAATCAGAGGGGAAATTATGTCTTATGCTTGTACTGACTAACAGCCAGGAAAATTCAGTAAAAATTAACCTCACTGAAGAAATGGGTAAAATTTCCTTGGTCTGGGGTGCCTGGGTGGCTCAGTGGGTTAAAGCCTCTGCCTTCGGCTCGGGTCATGATCCCAGGTCCTGGAATCGAGCCCCGCATCGGGCTCTCTGCTCAGCAGGATTCCTCCTCTCTCTCTGTCTGCCTCTCTGCCTACTTGTGATCTCTGTCAAATAAATAAATAAAATCTTTAAAAAAAAAATTCCTTGGTCTACTTTATAAAGCTGATTTCCCTTTCTTAATAGCAAACTGGACGATATAACAGGCCAGAGACAATAGAAGACTTGTGTGGGGATTCTGATATGAGCTACAAAGGCCATTGCAAGCTGGTACCCTATGTTGTAGATGCCTATATCACTCCTGTTGATACCAGCATCTATTTTTTTAAAAAGGGAAAATCTGTTTACCAAAGTTACTTTTTTTTTTTTTTTTAATAAAACCCATCACAGAGAGGGATATGGTTGGTGGCTGGATTATGGACATTGTGGAGGGTATGTGCTATGGTGAGTGCTGTGAAGTGTGTAAGACTGATGATTCACAGACTTGTACCCCTGAAGCAAATAATACATTATATGTTAATTTTTTTTAAGAAAAGCCATCACAGAAAAACCTCATATTGACTAGGTAGGGGAGACTGGTAAGATGGTATCTAATTTTTGGTCAGACAAAAGTTAGAGTAAATCCATGTTGTCCATGAGTACCCTCAAAATGACCACAGAAATTGAGAGACTAACCCAAGGAAACATATGTTGTGAAAGTTTATATCAAAATACAAGACAAAATCCAAAAGCTTATAAATGAATAATTATTTTTAATGTAAATATATAAAAATATCAAGAGATAACTTGGAGGAAAATGTAATTATAATTTTTTAGTTGACTATTTTTAAAATGTGTGTGGTCACTGGCATTAGTATATTCTAACGCAGATTTATTAGTGATCAATTCATAAACTGTGTTGCTAGGGCCCATATTTAACATAGAAAATATAATCAAATCAGAAAGTAAAACAACAAAAAACAAATCTTGCCAAGAAGTTTATCCCTTATCTAATTCTGATGGAAATACATATAACCACTTAGATTTTTGCCTCTGAAATTAAGTTTCATCAAATTAGTGAAATTGCTTTATTAAAGATGTGTAATGCCTGACAGTTTTTTTATTATATTGTATTCTTATTGATTCAGGTCTCTTCAGATCCTGATAGCACGTATGTGTATTTTATTCATGTAGCTATGCATACATAATTATGTATTTAGACCCAGAAAACTAATATAAAAATGGCACATACACATAGACCCATATTAAATGGGATCCAGCATTATTGTAGGCTTTACATTGTTTACTGGCCAAGTTAATGTCACTGAGAGTCCTTTAGCAGGATTGATGGTCTTGTAGGGGAGGGGCATCTATACTCTTCTAGAGTAAGTCCCAAGAGATCAGCTCCTACAACTTCTAACACTTTATTATTGGTTAATTTGGGGCTTCTTTCACTCAGATGACATAGTTAGAAGGATGTCACTGCACAGATCAATACGTAGTGCCTTGCCATTGATGTGCCCGTTACCTTAAACAACAGCTGTGTCTACAACCATCTTCTGAGTAGTCAGGATACTAATTATTGTAAGCATGCTATACTTGGAAAGTGACTCTTCAAGAAAATTCTGACTTCTTCATGTAAAACTCGGACAGTTTACAGGAGCTTTCATGGTTTGTTTTCCTGACAACCGAGACTTTCTCTGTCTACTATCAAGAGTATGCAAAAGGTCCCGTTCACAGGGAAATTAAAATGCACATGTAACAGTTTTAAGCAATAAGAACAGATGTTGAATTTATTAAAAGTAGGTGATGCCGGCAAATTTGATGTCTTCTAAATACAGTTATGTTAACGTTTCCTACCTGGCTTCTACTTACTCTCTGGGACTTATCTTTACAGAAAAAAAAGAAATTTTATATATATATATATATACACACACATATATATATTATATATATATTATTTTATATGTATGGATATATTTGAAAATAATATATTGTTATTTTCTTAATATTTTTCTCTTAAGAGCTCTTCAAAGGAATGATCCTTCATTTTTTTTTTTAATTTGTAAGAATTCAGACTGTTGGAGGCAACAACAATGTCTAAGACTGCTCAGATTTTTCTGTTCACAGCTACCTGTCTTGCTTAAGCCTTTATACTTACTCTTAAGTTTAATGTAAACTGAAATAAATGTTTTATCATATATGCGTGAACTATTAACCATAAGTTGCATAAGAGGGAGTGAGATGGTAGCAAGAAATATGACCAGTTCCATCCCATAAAAAATTTGTGGGAATTAGTTATAAGCTTTTAAAAAGGTTGTATCTTTAAAATTCATACAAAAAACTCTTGTGGAGTGCCTGGTTGGCTCAGTCAGTAGAGCATGTGACTCTTGATCTTAAGGTTATAAGTTCAAGCCCCATGTTGGGTTCAGAGTCTACCTCAAATAAATCTTAAAAAAAAAAAAAAAGAGTCTTTACTTCTAAAAAACTCTTGTGTAGTATAGAAATTATAACAAATTATTTAATCTTAGTTATATAATAATCTTGTTCACAAAATTTGGGGGGCTATTATGCATTTTCATATAGTTTTGAATCAGCTTGTCAAATGAAAAAAATTAATAATATTGTGTGAGGAAAAGAACTTGAGCATATTTTTTCCTCTGTCCTATATAGCTAGAGAAAATACACTTTACAAAAGGATTTTCCTAAAGGGCCAAAGAATACACCCTCCATGCAATTTTGTCTAATTCTTCACATGAAATAATTATAATTTAACTTAGATAAATGTAATTTATTTGCAATTTTCAACAACCATTAATTTTTATTTCATTTAATTTCTATTAGTTTATTTATATAATCTATAATTTACATATCATATATAATATATTAAAAAGTATCATGATTTTATAAAGCAGAGAACAAATTACCACATTTTCTCATAAAAAATGGTAATAGTCTTTTCATCTTAACATTTTTCTGCATGTTCTATTTTCTTATAAAGAATTAGGCTTTCTAAAGAGGATTAGATATATTAAGTTGCTCATTCATGGTGTTCTATTTCTGGACTTTCTATTTTGCTCATTGATCTGTCTTTTAAGTTATATATCAGTACAACAATGTTTTAATTATAATAAATTTTAAACATTTTAAATATTTGATAGAGCTATTTCTTTCAACCCCTCAATTCTCTTCCCTTTTAGATTTTCCCCGGCTATTTCCATTTATTTCATTTTCTATACACATACACACACATAGACATAAACAAAAACACACACATAGGTATATGTGTGCATCTGCACATATATTTTTATTACAATGATATTTTACTTATATATTCTGTTGGGAAAATTAACAACTTTTCAATATATAGTTCTATTATTCCAGTAAATATATGCCTTTCTATTTATTGCCACATTTCTTCAAATTCCTCAATAGATTTGCAAAAGTTTCTCTATATACACACTGAATAGTTTGTTACACTCGCCCTAGAACTTTTTTGTAGTTATTTATTTATTTTACATCTCAATTTTTTTTAATTTTAATTTTTTTCCTTTTTAAATTGAATTAACTAATATATAGTGTATTATTAGTTTCAGAGGTAGCATTTAGTGATTCATCAGTCTTATAACACCCTATGCTCATTCATCTCATCATGTGCTCTCCTTAATGTCCATCACTTGTGTACTCCATACTCCCATGCCCCTCCCCTCTGGCAACCCTCAGTTTTTTTCCTATGATTAAGAGTCTCATATGGTTTGTCTCCCTCTCTGATTTTGTCTTGTTTTCTTTTTCCCTCCCTTCCCTATGATCCTCAATTTTTTTTTCTTGAATTCTATATATGAGTGAAATCATATGATAATTGTCTTTCACTGACTGACTTATTTTGTTTAGCATAATACCCTCTAGTTCCATCCACATCATTGCAAATGGCAAGATTTCATTTTTGATGGCTGCATAATATTCGTGTGTGTGTGTGTGTGTGTGTGTGTGTGTACACACACACACACACACACACATTGCATCTTCTTTATCCATTGCATCTTCTTTATCCATTCATCTGTCAATGGACAATGGACATCTGGGCTCTTTCCATAGTTTGGCTATTGTAGACATTGCTACTATAAACATTGGAGTTCAGGTGCCCCTTTGGGTCACTACATTTGTGTCTTTGGGGTAAATATCTAGTAGTGCAATTGTTGGATTGTAAGGTAGCTCTACCTTCAACTTTTTGAGGAACCTTCATATTATTTTCTAGAGTGGCTATACCAGCTTGCATTCCCAACAACAAGGTGAGAGGTTTCTCCTTTCTTTGGATCCTTACCAACATCTGTCATTTTCTGACTTGTTAATTTTAGACATTCTGACCAATATGAGCTGGTATCTCATTGTGGTTTTGGTTTGTATTTCTCTGATGCCAAGGAGTTAGCCAGGCAAAGGGAAAACAGCAGATGGATCCCTGAGCAGATGACAGAACCACAGGGAATGACTACATACTGGGGTTGGGAGAATGATAAAGAGAATTAGTCAAGGAGTCATGTAGAAGGTGGACACAGAGGTAATAGTTTGCATTCTGAAATGCTTTGAAATCCAAAGGAGCTGGAATCAAGGCAAGGGGTGCAAGATGAAGCATGCTAAAGTGTTAATAGAGGTCAAGGATTTGAAAGCCGTGTCATCATTATGTGAAGATAAACACATTCATAACTTTTAAGAGATGTGTTTCATGTAATGTTTGAGCTAAACCCAGAATACAATTGTTATTTGTAGGTAGAAAGAAGGTCCAAACTACTTTTTCAAAAATGTTTATGGTTAAGGAAAGTAAAGAGAAATTAATAGATTGAAGAATTAAATGGGTTGCAAGAAGCATCTTTTCTTTTCAGTCTGTAAAAGTTCTAACTATGCTCCAAGTATTGTAAAAATAGGCTTAGCAAAGACAGTAAAAAACTGAAACATGTCTGAATTAATTGGCAATCTGAAGGAAAGGAGTGATGACAGTCTTCAAAATGAGAGGAAACTTGGCTTTTACTTCTAACTCCACCCCTGATTCACTTTATAATTTGAGGAGTTACTTAGCTACTCTCAATCTCAATCCTTTCATATGTAAAATCTGGAAATAATCACCTCCCAGGCTGGGTTTTGGTAATGGGCCCACTTTACCTAGCACCAATAAAAGTTGCTATAGACATCTTCAATAAAATGTAGAGTGGGTGGTCTTGGCCCACTGAGAGTAAACATTGTAAAAGGCATGCCAGTTTTAGATTTTGAGTTGTGAGAAATTAATGGGATCAGGTGTCAAATAACTTCAATTTTCTTAATAGGGGAGATAAGCAAATCTCCTGAGGGTCACTTGTAGAAAATGAAGAAGGCTTGGAAAAAATCTCTGGAAAAAAAATTGGGAGGAGATCAGCAAACAATTAAAAACTACTGACTCGTTGTAAAAGTACAAGGTGTAGCAGAATATTTTTGAGTCCTTCATACACATCCACTAACTCAACAGACACTGAACTAGAGGTCCAAAAACATAAGGGCTTCATACCAAAAGATACAACATAGGGTTTTTGTTCCAAAACTTGTCTGGATTGGCTGAAAAAATGCCTGCAAATTTTACATGAGGAAAGCTTTTGAAATAAATATAAAGGAGACATTTTATCCTTATAAGACCATTTTTGTTCTTAAGAAAAATTACTTACAAGAACATTGCACACAAAAACCCATTATTAAAAACAATCTATAGTATATATTTGTTTTGTTTTATTTTAATTCTAATTGTATGTATGTATTTGTGGTTGTACAGATCATGTGTACTGCTTGAAATATAAGATTTGAAAGCACATGTCTACATTGAATCATCTGTTGTGAACGGAATGTTTTAGCCCCCTAAATTCATATGTTGAGATCTAATCTCCAATGGGATGGTATGTGAAGGTGGAGCTTTTGGGAGATAATTAGGTCATGAGGGTGGAGCCCTCTTGAATGGGATTAGTGCCCTTACAAGAGGAGACCAGACCCAGCTAGCTTATTCTTTCTGCCATGTGAGGACAGGGCAGTCCTCTGCAACAAGGAGGAGGGCCCTCAACAGACACAGAATTGACTGACATCTTGATTTTTTATTTCTCAGCCTGAGAATTGTGAGAAATAAATACCTTTTGTTGATAAACCATCCACCCGGTTTATGCCACTTTATTATAGTAGCCTGAGCTGACAAGACTGTATCACATAGAGAAATGTATATTATACCTCTAATGTTCTCATCCAAGTATTCCTGGAATGTTTGAAAATCCACCTGTAAAACAGCTGGAGAAAGTTATTATTAATATTACCATTTTAGGTATAGACTAATAAGACTAATGTATATTTTCAGGTTAGCTTAACTAGTTAGATCTTGATTCTCAGCTAGAACAGCATGGTGGTTTTGTGGAGCCCAACTGCCTTGGCTCATATCTAGGTTCTATCCGCTACGTATGAGAACTAAACCTCTCAGTTCTTCAGTTTTTCCATTTGTAAAATTTAAAATATTAGTGCTTATCTTCTAGGGATATTATGAAGATGACACCACATATTCATGTAACCATCTAGAAGACTACCTGAAATAGAGTACGTGCTCATTTAGATATTAACTACCTTTTTCTACTAATATTACTGTTATCAGTTATAGCGCTTCTGCTCTCTGACCCAAATCACAACTCTAAATTTTGTCATTAATTTCAAATTTGTGCCCTCAGCTGTAGGAAATCTAAGGGGGCCATAGTTGAACCAGCATTTCCATTTCTAATATGTGAAAATATCTTAGACTGCAAGAACTGTGCACAAAGGACAGTAGCAAAAGAAGTCTATATCAAGATATCAAATATTTATAATCCTATGGTCCATAGCTGGATCATGTACAGACTTTATTAATTACAATCTTGACTTCTTGGTAATCTTACTTTGAATTCTATGTTCAGTGACAAGTATTTTATTTATTATTATAACTATTAGCTAAAAATTTTTAAAAGGAAAAATGAAGCAAGTAGGTTTCTTTGAAATGATCATGAACCACAAAAAACAGTTTCCTTTTTATAGGGGCTCAGAAAAGTTAATTGATTCACCTATTCTCACAAAACAAGCAAGTGGTAGAAAGGAAATTAGAATTTAAATCACATGACCCTTAGATTAATGTTCTTTAACAATATAGCCATCTAAATAACAAAGTATTTTATTGGATATAAGTTTAGAATTTACAAACTGACCAAGCACCTGATTTCTTATGATTTTCACAACAAATCTATGATATGAGTGTGCCAGCGTTTAGTGCTAATATACAAACATTTTGAAAATTCAACAAAGGAGACTCCCAGGACCAATCCACATTACCATAGCCAGTAAATGACAGATCCAATCAAAACTACACACACACACACATAAACACACACTCTGCTATGATTTGGGTTTCCCCATATTCATATGTTGAAATACTAATGCCCAATGTGATGTTATTTGGAGGTGGAGACTTTGGGGGATGACTGGGTCTGGAGAGCAGGCCCCTCATGAATAAGATTAATGCCTTTTGTAAAAGAGGCCCAGGGGCTTCCTTGCCCTTTCTACCAGGTGAGGATAGAAAGAGCAGTCTGTGACCCAAAAGAGACTCCTCACCAAACCCTACTAGCATTCCAATCTAGGACTTTCAGGCTCCAGAAACGTGAGAAATAAATTTCTGTTGTTTACAAGTTACGCCTATCTGTGGTATTTTGTGCCAGCCCCTTGAAATGATAAAGACACACAGACAAATAGACAAACATAATTAATAAAAAGGCTCAATCTGATTCCAACCCATTAGCTTCCCCATTCACAACAGGGCTTTAATTGCAATAGAATGCTTGGGCATCAAGCATTAAATTCTGTAATTAGCAAACATATATGAAGTATGAACAGCTAAATTTTAAAAAAAAAAGTGCTGAAATTTAGAATTCAATGGAATTTCAAGTAATAACAGCTTAAGCCTGCAGGCTGTCACTTCACATATGAAACAATGATTCCCACTGTTTTTCTGGTTGACACAATTTATTAAAACCTCTCAACATATACGAAATAAAATTATGATAAGCCCCCAAATCCAACACAGAAAGCCTCGCACGAAACATTTAAGTCATAATTTACCTTGGAGAGTCAGGAAAAAGAAACCCGAGAAAAATGAGAAAAGTTCAAAAAAGTCATTTCAACATCCCAGTAGAGTTAAAGACCATTTTCAAGTATTCCCATTCAGATGTTTTTATAATTGCGTGGATCCTACAGCACTACACATTCTACCAGTTCTCAAGTGGCTGTACCCAGAAGGTGGTGACTGTTTCTGACCGGCTGCTTGCTTGCTTTTATTTTCATTTCCTGTATGAGACCGAGATTGCTGTTTGGGGACAGTTAAATCTACTTCAAGCATAAGAATCATTTGTCCCATGTGGAGGCAGCTTCAATGAATAGCTTTCCATTTCTTCTTATTCATCCTGACTTTACAATTGTGACGCTTAGCATGATAGGATTTCATTTGGTTTGCCCTCTGCATCACACAGCTTTCTTTCTTTCTGGTCACTCAGGCCAAGATTTGGAGCATCATGGCATTCTGGCAGGGACCGTCATCTGTAGATCGGGTTTGTCTAGGCATGGTGTGCTTCTTGATTATTTGCTTGTTATTAAATATGCCTCATAGTGGGACGCCTGGGTGGCTCAGTTGGTTAAGCGGCTGCCTTCGGCTCAGGTCATGATCCCAGCGTCCTGGGATCGAGTCCCACATCGGGCTCCTTGCTCTGCAGGGAGCCTGCTTCTCCCTCTGCCACTCTGTCGGCCTGTGCTCACTCTCTCTCTCTCTCTGACAAATAAATAAATAAAATCTTTAAAAAAAATAAAAAATAAAAAAAATAAAAAAAAAAAATATGCCTCATAGTGCTTAGGTGGCAGGGGAGGGGGGATAGTTTCAGTACCGCACTGATATAAAGGAAAAGCTTACGTTTTTTATTTTCTTAGTAAGACAAAATAAAGGAAAAAAAAAGGGACCAATTTCTTGACAACAATTTCATACTCTTCTTTCCAGTGAAGAAATCCCTTCTTATCTAATGGTTGATCATCTGATACAAATTAGCTCTAACCAATGCCTTATGGTACAAATGTATGTATTTGCATTTTCCAAAGCTCTGCATTTTCATTTAGTATTTGTAGTGAAACAAAAGCAAGCACTCATTGAAAAAGTAATAAAATCAAAGGTGAACGCTATACCAAAGAGATAATTTGGAGGGCAGGAAAAGTACTAGAGGTAATTTTCTTTCGAACAGACAACTTTTATTAAGATCACAATTGAAATGGTTGTCACAGATATAAATTTGTAAGAATGCATGGCTTGTAACTATAGGCCAGAGGCTTTCATCCTTGAAAAGTTGGATTTAAAGTTTTAAATCTGAAAAGATTTCCATAAGAGGGGTGACACTTAAATAATTCATCAAGGATAAGCAGATATTCTCCAAAAAGTAACTATTAGTGGACAGGAGAAAAAATTCCATGATAAGGATACAGATTCTGGAAAGGCATAGAAATGTAACAAGGCATAAAGAGTTTTTTAAAAATGAGAATTTTTCTATTTGTTTTTGTCATGTGGAAAAGGCATTTAAGGAGATGATACTGAAAATATAGTTGCTGTCATGTCTTAAGAGTCCTTGTATAAGGTATTAGACACACAGACAAGTAGGGAAGCCAATGGGTTGGAATCACATCAAGCCTTTTTATTAATTATGTTTGTCTCTTTGTCTATGTGTATCAAGAATTTGGAAATTTTTCTCTGATCAGTAGGGAGTTAAGATTTTTTTTTTAATAAAATACATAAAACAAACATATTTGTTTATTTTTTTAAACAGATGAGTTTGTTCAATATTATACTTTAGAAAATTATTTCTAACAATCATATGAAGGATACTTTGGATTAAGAGTAATTGTGAAGAACATACCTGTTTGAAGCCTCCTCAATAATCCACCCAGCGTATGTTGAAAAACTGAATGAAAACAGGAGTAAGATGGTAGGGAAGAAAATGTAAGACATTTAGGAGGCCAAGTTGACGGACCTTGGTGATTGATGTACAGTGTAAGAAAGAAAGGAGTCAAGGATGGAATGACGATCTACACTAGTGATGCCAGGATGCAGAAGAGTCAAGGATAAAGCACATTCCAAGCTTGTGAAATATAAAGAGTAATTACATCTAACAAGATCTATAGAATATGGGAGGAATGAGATGAGCACATTTGGGAGGAAGGCTGTTTTCACTTTGGAAATAATGCTGCTAGAAGCTGGATTACAGGATTAGAGCACAGGAACCAAGGAGGGATGGAAATACAGACTTGGGAGTCACTGTGCTATAAATGATGGTTTACATCCTCGAACTGCAAGTGAGTTCCCATGGAGATCATGAAGAGTGGGAAGAGAAGTTGGCATGGGATGAAGCTGTGGACAAAAGCAGAATGGGTGCAACTTTTAGAGAAAAAGGAAGAGAATACTTAGTCTGACAAATGAAAGGAAGAACCAAGTGTCAGAGAATGATAATTTGCTTGCAGAGGCTAAGTAAGTAAATAAGTCTTACTTCTTAAAACTTTCTCTCCTTAAATATTAATTTCCTTTGGTCTTCATATGATTATACATTTTTAACACCCTCTACAGTTTCATTTTCTTTTATTTCTTTTTTCTCCTCAAAGTCTTATCTTTTCCTTTACTCTAAATCTGGACATTCTCCACTGTCATTTTATATTAACTATTCCTAAATAGGAATATTTACATTCATTCAAAAATGCTTAAGGATTACTACTGCAGAAAATAATCACAAAAAACAACAGAGTTGACATTTCTTCCATAGAATTTAATGTCTGGAGAGTGTAATAGATGCATAAGTAGATTGCAATGTGATAAGTGTGAAATGATCATATTGTATGATCAGGTAGATCAGGTAAAAGTTGTATGGGAAATAGATTTGACAGATAGTCTAGAGGCAAGGACTTCTGGTAGAAATTTGTTTCAGTAACCCTAAAAGGAAGGAATGAGGGCCTATACTAGTGATACCAGGATGCAGAAGAGTCTAGGGTGACTCACAAACTTGTGTATATGCTGGATGCAGAAGAGTCTAGGGTGACTCACAAACTTGTGTATATGCTTCATTTTGTGTTGCTGTAGTTGAAGTTGCTGATGCCTGGGTTGATAGGGATGACATTCACGGCATGGCCTTTCCTACAGGAGTTAGAGCAGGTTTCACTAGAGAATGGAAATGATATCAGTTTTGGACATGCTGGGTTTGACATATTTTTTTTAAATGTCTGGGTGAGAACAACAAACAGGTAATTAAAAATTTCAGTCTGAGTCTCAGGAGAAACTGAAGGGTCAGGTCACTGCTGTGGGTATGAATGGGAATCCTTTTTGTGTCAGATAGAAAAAAGGACTGAGGACAAAAATGTACGAATTACTGTATTTGCAAGACTCAGCCACAACTCCAGCCTCTCTCCTGAGCTACAGACTCACAAAAACTTTACATATAGGAGTACCCGTATATATTTCCAATCCAATATCTTAAACCACTTGCTCTCTTTGATAATCTATTCTACTTTATTGTGTTCTATATGCTTATTCATATTGCAATCATTTTTTCAGTTATGAATTTCTGAAACCTTGAATTTTTTTTTTCTCTGTCCAATTGGGATCCTCACTACTCTAATTGGTTACTAGGTCTTTTTATTCAACTATTATGGTTTTCTTGTTTGCTCATACTTTCCATTCCCACTGCCATTGAACTTAGTCCAAGCACTCAGAATCTCTTGTCTGGTCTATTCCTAGATATAGGAATACCTCAACAATATACCTTCCAAGATTTACCTTTCCAAATTAGAGGTTGAAGGGCATCGTGTCTGAAAATATATCTCTTTGTCAAAATAATAAAGCCCTGGGGCAACTGGGTGGCTCAGTGGGTTAAGCCTCTGCCTTCGGCCCAGGTCATGATCCCACAGTCCTGGGATGGAGCCCTGCATCGGACTCTCTGCATAGTGGGGAGCCTGCTTCCCCCTCTCCCTCTGCCTGCCTCTCTGCCTACTTTTGTTCTCTCTCTCTGTGTCAAGTAAATAAATAAAATATTTAAAAATAATAATAATAATAAAGCCCTGTAGTCTCAATATCCAAGTCCTATGATTTATGTCCCAAATTAATCCTCCTAGGCTTATTTCTCAATTCATTCTGGCTGGAATTTTAAACTCCAGTCAATACCAAGTGGTGTTCCAAATATCCTCTCCACTTTCCAGCTTCTGTGACATTGCTAGCATTGTTTTCTCAACCTAGCTAAACACTCTCCCTGTTCTAATCCCTGACTTAAATGTGACTTACCTTACATCTTCCCCAACACCTTAATCAGAAGTAATTGTCCCTCTGTTCTCCTCTCATAAAACCTCCCTTTTAACATTTATTTAATTCTGGGTCATATTATACATAGCTTATTATATGTGTTGATCCTCGTGACTAATATACCTTTGTTTTTTATCATCCCCATTAGGAACACAAGAAGTAGAGTAAAGCTACTGAAGAAAAATGATTTCTGTTGTTTACAGTAAACTCGTTCAATCCTATATTAAGAATCTGAGTTGGAGCGCCTGGGTGGCTCAGTGGGTTAAGCCTCTGCCTTCAGCTCAGGTCATGATCTCAGGGTCCTGGGATTGAGCCCCGCATCGGGCTCTCTGCTCAGTGGGGAGCCTGCTTCCTCCTCTCTCTCTCTCTCTCTGCCTACCTCTCTGCCTACTTGTGATCTCTGTCTGTCAAATGAATAAATAAAATCTTTAAAAAAAAAAAAAAGAAGAAGAAGAATCTGAGTTAACTTCCACTACAGTGGTAACAGCTAACTAGTTAGGAAAAAAATTTTTTAGAAAAAAATTCTAAATCTTATGTATTTTCAAGGAACAATGAGTATGTTTTAAATTGCCTAGCTGCCTCTATCTTAAGATAGGCAAGATTATGTTTGGTAGACATTATTTCAGATCATCTCACCAAATAACTTGTATTACTTCAATCAAATATTTAATATATTTTCGTTCAATGTTCCTGAATGTTCTGTGGGTTAGGTGCCTAAAAGTTCACAGTAATAGAGCCAATGAGTCTTTGGCTTACAGGAAACAAAATTTCTCTTGAGGTATATAGCCAACAAGTCGCAACAAATTAAAAGAACTTTTGCTTATTTCCAATCTCATCCTATTTTGACCACTACATTTAATCCACAGATGGAAAAGCCTTGGAGGAAATTGGGTTACCCCTACTCCAACAATCTCCAGTGCAGGTTGAGGTCTTCTTATATCTAACCAAAATTTGTCCCAGATACATGAAATGGTTTATGATAGAGTCCAAGTGTCCTAGTTTTACAAAGAGTTTATATTTATCCTTTCCAACCCAGCAAGTGAAATATTTAGCTGAAATTCTCTAGATTCCAGATTCTTAAAGCAGAAGCTTATTTATTTGGGGGAAATACATTTAACCTTTGTCCTCTTTGGCAGACATCATATTGGAATTGGGTACTTGATACAGTCAGAGCTCACAAATTTGTTACACCTGAAATGCAAGAGACAAAGGATGTGTTGGTAAGTACTCTTCCCAGGACCAAGTGTAAATGACTGGCTACAAGCAACACTAGACCACAGTAGTCATGGTTCTGGAAAAAACAGTAGAAAAATAGTTTGGGGTCTAGAGAGGTGTCCCTAAAATAATAATGAGACAAGACATAGTAGGGCCCCACTATAGGAGAAGAGAGAATGTCTCTGATCTCTAACATGGTGGGGTCCATTGGTGGGAAATTGTCCCAGATTGTTTAAGTTCTTTGTTCAGACTGAGGGCAGAAATAGAAAATCCTTAGTAATTGGAAAGTTCCTTCTGATGCCTTATTCTAATCCCCTGACCTTAATGTTTATCCAACAAATCCCCCACTCCTCCTGTTATTTGTCTCCCTCGGGACTTATGGAATTGTTTTGCCCTCAGTTCATCCATATTCACCTGGCACACATCCCCTGAGCCACATAATGTTTTCTTGGAAGAGGACCTTGTATATTTACCTAGAAAATGACATTTATTATACAATGGTTATTGAGGATCCATTAAATCTACCTAAAAATGCTTACTACTAAAACATCTTAAGATTCTAATTAATAATAAGACACAATTTCAGAGCATAAATGGTATGAATAATAAGATGCTTCTGAAGGATAAACATTGTCAGAGATTTTTCTTTATTCCCTGACATTCAAAAATTAACTAATTTCAGCACTTATGTGCTTAAAGCATCCAGAATATAAGGAAATGAGGGGTGAAAACCCAAGTATAACTAATATCACCTATCTGTTTTCAGACACGTTTTTATTTAATCCCCACAAAACACTATTAGGTTGTCTTTGAAGAAACTGAGGCTCAGAAAATTAGCTTCCCCAGCATCACAAAGACAGTATTTAAATCCAAATCTATGGAACTTTGTAGCAGTCATGGTCCTGTCAGGAAAAAGAAACTACTCTAAGTTCCTCAACTTAAGAGAACTCAAACAGGAAAATGGATATTCAGGTGATGGAAGTGCTCAGGCGCGAAACTAATAACTCAAAGCAGCTATTTCTGAGAACACCAATCTCTGAATGCTAACTCCAGGTTAGAAGGAAGGTTGGAGGGAAACAGATAGCTTAACCAGAGACTAACTACATTTATTCCACAGATGGAAAAGCCTTGGGGGAGATTGGGTTACCCCTACTCCAACAATCTCCAAAACAGGTTGAGGTCTTCTTATATCTAACCCAAATTTGTTAGAATCTCCAGAAGAATCTAAAAGCATAGATCAAAGCGTTCTCTTGCTGAATCAGGGAACGTGAAGAAAATGCTGGATTTGCTATAGAGACAAAAAGAAGAGGGGCACCTGGGTGGCTCAGTGGGTTAAAGCCTCTGCCTTCGGCTCAGGTCATGATCCCAGGGTCCTGGGATCGAGCCCCACGTCCGGCTCTCTACTCAGCAGGAAGCCTGCTTCCCCCTCTCTCTCTGCCTGCCTCTCTGCCTACTTGTGATCTCTGTCTGTCAAATAAATAAATAAAGTCTTTAAAAAAAAAAAAAAAAGAAGAAGAAAAAGAGAGAGAGAAATGCTCTTACTTTTCCCCTCTTTTCACCTTCCAGTTTTCCTACAGTGCCTCTCCTTGGTTAGTTTGACTCAGAAATTAGCTGTTCAGGCTATCTGGGAAATGTAGTTCCCTATAATGCAGTGCAGAAGAGGGAAAGGGCAGGACATGAATTTGCGAATATTCCATGATGCCACCGGGAACACTAGAGTGGATAGTGTGAGCAAAGCATACATGTGAGAAAGGATCAAATATGTGCTAGAATAAGAGTGCAGTTTGGTTGCTGCTTATGGAATATGTGGAACCGTTACTCTAGAAAAGTGGAGCAGTGTAACAACATAGGGAAATATGAGGGTCAGGTGAAGTCGTTAAAATTTAATTTAATGTGAAGACGATTTGGACCAGGGACACGATGCAACGGACACGTTGTTTGGGAAATATTAATTTGAAAATTGCATGTAGGATGGTATTGAGAAGATTCAAGAACATTGCCTAGCAAGGAAACAAAGACAGTTGTTTAGGGCATAAATGATAATGACAATGTGGTAAAGAGCTATAATTTATTGTTAATCTAATAAGTGCCACCTACTGTTCTACATAATTTATATTAAGCATTAATCCATTTAATTCTCATGACAGTCCTTCAAGGTAAACATCATTATCTGACTATATATACAAACAATGAATCCAAGAATTTGAGGAAGAGTCCCCCAGTTGTAAAATGAATAAGTGACAGGGCCTTATCTAAACTACTGTTAATAAAGTAAAATAAATGGAATTATTTTGGGTGATCCAAAAACTATGTGTTTATAACACAAAGCTTAACGCGCAAGTTGGCATATGTTGGTTACCATGACAGATATCAATTCTTCCTACTGTTAACTTTAATATCTGTAAATATTAATGCTGGAAAACATATTTTTTCAGTTTGATCATGGTTGTTTTTATTTAATGTAACATAGGTACTATTCCAAATTGTCTTGGAATTTGTCACCTATTTTCTTCATAGGTTGGATTATCCTTTAATTCAAAACTCTCCTTTGATAAATGAAATATTTTGTTACAAACATGCTCATGTTAAAATAGTATCTTCAGTATCTATATCAGAAGCTTTCATAAAGCCAAAAGGATTTTTTTTTTTAAGATTTTATTTATTTATTTGACAGACAGAGATCACAAGTAGGCAGAGAGGCAGGCAGAGAGAGAGGAAGGGAAGAAGGCTCCCCGAGGAGCAGAGATCCCGATGCAGGGCTCGATCCCAGGACCCTGGGATCATGACCTGAGCCAAAGGCAGAGGCTTAACCCACTGAGCCACCCAGGCACCCCCATAAAGCCAAAAGGATGTTAACATGGATATCAAACATATATTAAATGCCTACATTTTGTTTCTATGTCAGAAAGTTTTAATATTATCTCCACATGAGGATTTAGTGTTTCTCCAGTTTTTGTTCATTGTTGTTTTTTAATCATTCTCAACTGCTGGATGTTTATGTGTATTCCCTTGAATTTCAATAATTTGGTTGCCACTAAATGAACACATCTATCACAGTAAGTTATCTGTTCATCATTTATATTGATGTGCATTCATTCATTCCAAATCATTTCCACACCACTCCTGAAATTCTTTTTTTTATTTTTATTTTTTTAACAATGTTTTTTTAAAGATTTTTATTATTTATTCACTTGATAGACAGAGATCATGAGTAGGCAGAGAGAGAGAGGAGGAAGCAGGCTCCCCGCAGAGCAGAGTGCCCAATGTGGGGCTCGATCCCAGGACCCCGAGATCACGACCTGAGCCGAAGGCAGAGGCTTAACCCACTGAGCCACCCAGGTGCTCCACTCCTGAAATTCTTAATAACTCTTGAAGTGATAATGTCTTTTTTAAAAAATTCTATAGAATTTAAATAATCTAAGTATATAAAGTGAGTAATACAGGACTTATTTTGATATTTTGGTTGAAAGTGATGGTCATTGTTGTTTGGTCTAGTGTTAATTTATTTTTTTGTTGTTACTTTTGTCAATGAATCACTAAAGAATGACTAAGTCTTCCTAAAATTGAAACTATTAAATATGTAGAGATCGGAATTTGGCAACTCTTTCATCCATAAAAACAATTAGATGTTATTCAATCCACCCCCACCCTATCTTTCTAAATATCGGTTGAAAAGTTGGTCTTGGAAACAGATGGCATTTTAATAATATGAATCAGAGACTGAGTCAGAAGTACTGTTAGTATCAGAATGACTCATTTTTAAATTATTATTATTTAGTTGAATCTATAATGACCCTGTATTTGCATTTGTGCAAGAACTTCCACTATCATTCCTGTTTCTTAGAATACTAATCTGATGGAAAGAATAGATCATCATGTCTGAAATGGATGGCAGTGGTGTATAGTATAGAATGTAAATAGATTCATTATTCTCAATACATTTGACTCATTTTTGCCCATATGACATAAAAGTCTGTATTTTTACTAGTTCTGAGAATAGCCATCCTTTAGAAACATGAGGCCAAACCACTAAAATCTCTTATCTTGGTTTGTACCAAAACCCTGCAGTAAGACAGAGACCTATACTTTTAATTGCTAAAAGCTTTGATTGTTCTAACAACTTCATGTTCAAAATATATAGTAGGTGACATTTCTATAATTTCTGTCTATACAACTTCTTTCTTCCTTATGACATTTGTGACCTTCCCAAATATTTACCAAGAATTCCAACTATCATTTAAACTGGTAAGAACTAAAGTGAAAAGGTATCTTGTAGAGCTTATGAGGACTTAGAACCTTTAGGCCGTAGAGCAATAGATTAAATGACCTCTGGAGACCCCCTCCAGTCCTATATTCTATGGGGACTGATAAAGCACAGAGATAGCCAAACAAAGGGGATACAATGAAACTGGTTCTATTATCCCAGCATTTAATGGTTTTCTGTGTATGAAGTTCAAAGCTGAAAGTTTCAACAAAGATTCTACCAACACAGTGTTTCCTGCATTTACCACTTTTCTGCTTACAATACTTTCTCACATTTTTCAAAGGCCAAGAAAGTGTGCTTTCTTTGTAATTCCAAAAGTAGTTTAAGTAATAGGAGATATTATTACAGATAAAAAAAAAAGTATATAACAGTGAAATCAGAGTAATAAAGTTGGATTTGGGGTTAGGCCAACAGAACAACCAAAGGAATTCAGAAAAGGCAAAAGTATGATTTTTAATAGAAAGAAAAGTAAATTTTAAGTAGAGACATATACGCTAACCAAATGAAAAAGAAAGGGGAAAGGTAAAGGACTTTGAGAAACAGTAAATGAAATATGCTAACGGGTGAATTAAAGTATGTTCAAGGGCTATGCATATCACCTAGGAATAAATATGATTTTTGTTAGAATAAAAAGTCAGTGTGGCAAAGAGGAAGAGCCCAAAAACTAATCAAAGCCAAGAAAGAAGAAAATGTACAGGATAAAACATGAGCTGCAGAAAAGCACTGAGGTGACTGAATGAAGTTAAAAGTGTAAAAAATATGATAAGAAAATTAAGGGTAGAAAATGAAACGGAGATTGCACAAGAGTTTCAGATGAATCAGGATCCTTTCAAGCAGAGAAGTGAGAAGGGGTCAGGGCTGGAGATAATGGGTCCTCCATGAAATGGAAGTGTAATTTATTCACCGAAGTGGTGGATATTGCTATCAATTTTAATGACTTCTTTGCATCAGCTTTCAGACTAGAGAATGGAGAAAAGATATTAGCAAAGAGACGTATATTTGCATATCTCAAGGAAGAAGGATGAAATAAATATCAAGCTAGAGCAATGATTAAGTTATTAAACTATTTAATTTCTGACAAACTATAGAAAAAATTGAAAGCCAACTTAGATTTCATACAGGAGTAATAATAAATGAGAAAACCTTTATCGGGTACCTTTTAAAACTTTATGGAATTTAAGGAACTAAAAAAAATTAATAGCCAACATTTCTAGACTCACCTATTTTCATATCCACAGTCTGAAATACTTCTTGAAAACATAATACTCTGACAGCTATGTATATACGTTTAGTCAATCACAGAAAGCTTGATTAGTTTTCTCTGATCAAATTTTGGTATGAACACACACACACACATTAACTTTAATTCCATTTTACTCTGCCATGGGAAGGAAGAATTTTTCTCTTCCAGGAAGACTTTTCACCTCAACAGAATATAAGCACTCACGGAAGTCCTTGAGGCAGTCATTCATACACCCACCGCTGTGTGAATGATGAAAACACACACAGAGACAAGCAATGGAGTACAGAGCACGCTACAGCCATCAGTGCCTCATGCTGCCTAGCAGCTTGAAGAAGCCGAAGCCTCATATCAAATCTTCCCAGCCAGAGCTTCATATTTATCCATATCCTGATGGGGAATACAGCTAAAAATCATACTTTCCCCATCCCAAGCAGGGTAAAGCCAAGTGATTCATTCATGGACATGAAATCAAAACATCATCTGTGTCAACTAAAAAAAAAAAAAAATTCTAGTAAGATTCTTGTTAAAATTTTATGTGGTTTGATCTTGGAAAATCTTTTGAAAAAAATCTCAACCTCTGAAGATCTTATAAAATGCTGAGATGGAACTGATCTTAGCATTGATGAGTATGAGTTCACAGGAGAGTGCCGGACTGCCCGGGGAACTCCCCGCATCCAATATTTGGCTTCAGCAATTTCTGATGGGCATCCCAGCTGGAACTCCACTTCAGGAAAAAGTAATGAACTTAAAGGAAAACTAAAGGGAAGAGGTGATAAGTCTGAAATTATTGGGCAATAATTTATAGCAGAAATCACATATCAGGTTAAGTCCTTTAAATTATATCCGATGGGAAATTATTAGAGATTGTGTTTTGAGCAAATAGTTGTCACGTTATAGGAAACTTAACTGTAGGTGATGTGCAAGCTTAGTGAAGCCATCCTTGGGTCTAAATTCAGGTGGTATAATCAGGAATGGAGGGAGAACATCCAGGGAGTTGTAAAAGTAGAAAGCTCCAGGACATGGAAAGTGATTGAATAAAAGGCAAAGAGAAATTAGGCAGAAGAGTTGCAGTTTGCCTGGAAATAGGGTGATGTCATTCATAAAAATGAGACTATTATGAGGAAGAATAGGAGAATAAATAAAAAGCCGGCTTTTAAAATGCTGACTCGGAAGGGATGACCAAATAAAACTTGGAGAAATGTACGTTCTGTTATGCTCTTCACACTGTTGACAAAAATTGTCCAACAGCTATCCCTACTCAATACCAACCAAACAAATGATTCCCTAAATTATAAAAATAAACCTAACTTTAAAATGTTATTAAGTAACATTCTATTTATATGAGCTGGTTGATATATTAAGACAAAGTTCTTTTGGAGGGAAAGGCAAATTTCAAAATCATTCACAAAAAATACTCTAAAATTGAAACGAAAAGAACATGATGTAGGCATTAGACTAAGCCTAATATTCACAAAAATAACATAAACTCAGGACTATTAGGAAGTAATCCAAAACTCACTACTCTTGACACGTACACTCAAGTCCAAATGTAATTGCTTTGGAACAAGTTTCTGGAAAAAAAAAATACTTCCTTCTTAACTCTGACCCAACTTCTTATAACTCTATTTGTTTTCTGAGTCAAACATCCAAAAATCTTTAAAAGACTCTAGCACTAAGCATAAATATTTCTTCTGCATCATTCTGGCTGTAGAAGTGCTTCTATTTGTCAATTTAGAAAGCTGAGAACACTAGAAATTGGATCAACTGTTTTCTACAGAAATAAAGTCTAAAAAATTACTTCGGCAGAATTCAACATTCAGCATGTCTACAAAGTAAACCTGGCAACCCCTCCTCATTTTGTTTTCATGCTGACTCAACTGCTGTCAATTTACAGAAATGACCATCACCTTTAAAAATGACCATTCACTGATGTGGAATTCTCCATTTATTGAGTTTGACATGATTTAATTGACATCAACTCTGACAACTTCTATTGTTTTATTTTTATTATTATTTATTTTAGCTCTCATTGCAAAGCCTAGATCTAAAATCATCACTAAAAAATGTCTGTTGTGGAATATGCACGTAGTTCATCTTTTGTGCCTTTTTTTCTTCTTTTGGGGCATACCAGAAAGGTGGAAGAGAGAAACAGAGGAACTTTAAGACAAAAGTCTTAGCAATTGAATTACTCACAGACTTGATCAGCTTGTCAGAAAGGCTTTAATTTCATAGTTCTCTTATAGATGAGACACATCAGAACTTCTCATTCACTGTTTGAGGCTTTCCTGAATCAAGCACTCTGATCTCACGTTAAGATCAATGTAATTCTTGGCATTCTTAAGTGTGACCCCAAGGAAGACACAAGTTCCTCGAGTCTCCAGGTTTTTTTATTTGTAAATGGGCATGATAACACTTTCCAGACAGGATAATTTGTAACTGAAATAAGCTAAATACGGAAAGATACCTGCTACAAAGTGCTTAATAGTAAGTAAAACCAGTCAAGAAATAAAGCATCAGTTAGTCAACTTGTCACATTTTGGATGCAAAGCCAACTAAACAGCTTTATGTATTTGATAGCAAATATACTGATGTTATTAAAACTGGTGCATTGTTTAAAGTAGTTTATAAAAAGCTTAAGTGTATCCATAAGCTGTGAGGGCAATGAGACATTAAAAAAGAGAGGGAAGCAATTTGCCCTCTCCACTCTACTAACATTGATAAAATCGATCATCGGCTAATCAATAGCATTTCTGACAGCCTTTAGGGCACTTTGGCTGCTGATCTACCTCCTAACTAACTTGTCAGCTGCTACTGCATGGCCTCCATTTATCAGCTACAAACTTGGCCATTATAGCATGATTCCTTGCCTTTTATTCTGGCCCTCACCTTGATATTATTATCTTTATATATTGTTGACAATAAATCAACTTTTCATCCATAATTATTGCTTAAACTTTAAAACTACATTTTTTGTTTTCCACACCTCCTTCTACTTGAGGAAATATTCTTGGTCTCCCCCATTACAGATATTTTTTATTATGCCTGAGCTAATGAAATACATAATCAAAAAATTTGTCACAAATAGCAAAATCATTTTAAACTTGTTAGTTTATAAATTATGACAGGATCTACAATATACATTCAAAAATCATCCAAATTGTTCATATTGTGCAGCATACACTTTTATATGTAAAGGTATTTGTTGAGTCTTATGGGTCCAAGGATCTTTTGCAACTAACAAAGATTTTCCTCCCTGGGTCCTCAGTAGACAATTTGAGTACATGCATTAGACTAACAAGCACCTCAGAGGATCAGAAATACTGGTTCTCAACCATTGTTCTCAATTTATGGTTTGGAAATCTATGGTTACATTTTAGATTGTAACAATGATGAACATAATGTATCATTTAGGTGGTATGAGTTTAAGATATCCAGTGCCCTCCAATAAAGGTAATAGATAGTGCCACACAACTTTTAAATGTTCCACCAGATAGATATACACATATCTATGTGGATAATCTGTTTAAATTAACTTTAACTTAAAAATCAGATCCAGGGCTTCTAGGTGGCTCAGTGGGTTAACTGCCTTGGGCTCAGGTCATGATCTCAGGGTCCTGGGATTGAGCCTTGCATCGGGCTCTCTGATCAGTGGGGAGCCTGCTTCCCCCTCTCTCTCTGCCTGCCTCTCTCCCTACTTGTGACCTCTCTCTTTCTTTCAAATAAATAAATAAAATATTTTTTTAAAAAATCAGGTCCATTTTACATATGAACAGAAAATATTTGGAACAAATTTTTAATATACATTGAAATTTCCAGAAGTATATCTACCAAGTAAATCAAAGGAAGATTGTGTGTTGTCTTACTTGAAATTTTACCAAGAGTTAATCACCATTTTGAATAACAGGTCCTTAAAGGTAATGTTGCCCGTGTGATCTGAGTTATCAGTAAACATGCCCATATAGATCTTATCTATAATTGTCATATTCATGAATTTCTACATATAAGTGCTAGCCTCTGACTACTTATGTCTTTCATCATAGTCATGACCAGGCTTTTGCAAATTAAAAATATATTATTTTATTAAACATTATTTTATTCTATATTTCTCTTTTATAGTTGAGAT
The DNA here is from genome assembly GCF_963455335.1 of Martes martes. Lineage (NCBI taxonomy): Eukaryota > Metazoa > Chordata > Mammalia > Carnivora > Mustelidae > Martes > Martes martes. Next base: position 57,357,165 of record NC_137891.1, read on the forward strand.
ATTAGATTATTTTTTATTTAATCGCATATATTGGTAACTGAAAATACAAACGAATTTTATTGCAAAATAGTAAGGAGTATTGCAAAATATTCATTATAAAAATGAAGTGTTAGGGGCGCCTGGATGGCTCAGTGGGTTAAAGCCTCTGCCTTCGGCTCAGGTCACTATCCCAGGGTCCTGCTTCCTCCTCTCTCTCCGCCTGCCTCTCTGCCTACTTGTGATCTCTGTCTGTCAAATAAATAAATAAAATCTTTAAAAAAAAAATATGAAGTGTTAGGTCTGATTGAGACCAAATGATACTGTGATTGATTATATTAAACATAATATAATTTCTGTAATTGAAGATGTTTCTCAGGGTTCTCTGATCCAGATTGGTTAGATTTGCTCCATCGGAATACAGATGCTTGGAGTCCATCCCATGCCAGACTTTCATTTCTCTTTTACCAAAGAGGACTGTGTTGATGGCTGGAGAGACTGAGATGAAGGGTTCTTTTGCAGTGTAAACTCTTGCAGACCTTCATTCTCTGCTGGTTCTGAGAAGAAAATGTGGAGTTCCTGCCACTGTTTCTGTGTATTTCTCTTCTGTTCTCACCTAGTGGTCTTCTATGGCTCTAGGAAGCTGATGGAGGGGCGTGAACTTCGCCATAAGAGCAGGAAGGCCAGAGAGTCATCCACACGTCTCACATGACTGTTCCCAGCCTCCCGAAAGCTGAAGCTTAGGTTTGGGATTGAGAATCACATCCAGGCTGCTGCAGTTGGCATTCAAGTCTCTAACGTTTGCCCAACTAGTTGCAATTCATCAGCAGAATTTTATCAACTTTTTTTTTTGTTTGTGGCAATATGTTTGTTTAAAGAGGGGAAATTATTTCAGAAAATATAGTTTTTATAAATGTATAAGCTCTTAGAAACACTTTGTACCGGACAATATGTTGTTTTTACTCCATGTCATTTTCTAGCAATAATAAATTATGCCATAGCCTATTTCTAAAAGCTTTCTGGCAATGTTTCTCTAGGAAATTTAAATCGTTGAACATTTCATGAATAATTTTCTTTGCTCTAATGTATAAAAGGGAAAAGATGTTTTGTAAATTAAAATAACAACAACAACAATGTAAACTCTTGCAATAACACCCTTGGATAATATGGTAACTCAGTCTTAACTAGTGGAATATTAACAGAACAGTGCTCTGCCTGAAGATGAAAGAAAATGCATCAGGTAGCTGGTTATGGGACTCTACATTATTACAAAAATGCAGTAGTGTAAATATTACATAGTAATACAACTCCAGAAGATCTCAAATATCTTCTCAAAATAAAGAGAAAAAAAAAGAAGTACAGTTTGGAGTTGCCACTAGAGGAACTATCCTTTAGTTTTGGTGTTGACAATAACCTTGAGTTATAAACTACAATTACTTGGGAAACTTAGGGAAAGCCACAATCCACTTATTGTAAGTCCTAAAAGAGACAAGAAAAAACCACTATGAAGTTTTCTGGGATATACTTGTAGAAACAAGCAAGCCAAACTGTTGCTCCCAGAAGCTGCCAAGAGCTGATGATTAGCCCATGTAGAGCCATTGTCAACTTGAGTTTCTACATGCTGCCCTAGGCTGACACCATAACCATAGAGAAAGCCAATGCAAATGGCAAGCCCTTCCTTTTTGTCTAACTAGATCCAATACCAGGACCTAGTTCCTGAATCAGTCCCCAAAATGATAAAATATAGGACTCTGGCTGCCCCACTCATATACTTAAAATAGCACCCTTGGATAATATGGTAACTATATTCCTTTTTTTTTTTTTTTTTTTAAGATTTATTTACTTGTCAGAGAGTGAAAGAGAGAGAGAGAGAATGCACAGCAGGGAGAGCAGCAGGCAGAGGGAGAAGCTGGCTCCCCACTGTGCAAGTAGTCTGACATGGGACTCTATCCCAGGACCCTGAGATCATGACCCAAGCCGAAGGCAGACCCTCAACCAACTGAGCCATCCAGCCGTCCCCCCCCCTTTTTTTTAGTTTTTATTTAAATTATAGTCCATTAACATACAATGTAATACTAGTTTCAGGTGTACAATTTAGTGATCCTACGCTTCTTATTTCAAGTATCTCATTCTGGCCTCATCTATCTTGGTCAAGTCAGAAGAGTAGGAAAAAGTTCCCCACTTTGTTATCACCAGCAGTCTTGTATAAAAGAAACCCTGATTTGTTTGGCTTGAGCTCGGTTGAGCTCTTGTCTGTTCCTTTCACTACTCATAGTCCCTTCACTATGTAATGCTAGTGTAGTTGCCTCTGGGATCTAATGTCGGGTCAAAGTGATCATGGTCCCTGCCCTCATGGAGAATGAGACCTGCAGAAGACAATTATATTAACTCACAAGTAAACTAAACTGCAACTCTGAGAAATGCTACAAAATGAAAGTGCTTTCTGCTCTGAGATCATATGAGAGAATTTGACCTAGGTATGGGGACTAGGGAATAATTCCACAAGGAAATGAAGGAATAGCTGAACTCAGAGGATGTGTAGGTGTTAAATGATATCGTGGATGTTCTAGGTCCCTAGCAGACCACACCTTCAGGACAATAGCACTAATTCCCACAGGAGCTGGGAAGGGCGGAGGAGGGAATAGCTAAATTGTTCTCCAACTGGAAACAGTTGGAGCTGGGTAGCAAAGATGGGGGTAGGATAAGGTCCCAACTGGTCTCTTCAGCTATTCCTTATCTTCTATATCTTCATTTGTAAATTAGAGTTAGTAATACTACTCTAATCACCTCAAAATGTTTCAGGGAGAAATAAATTAGACAATGTACATGAAGTACTGGGTACAGGACTATCTGTATAGGCAATAGTTTAGCATAATTGTGAAGAGCATGGGCTTGATAACAGACTATCCTGGCTTCAGATTATGACCATAGCATTTCTTCCATCTGTATACTTGGGCAAGGTGAAAAAATGGTTGCGAAATTTTCAATCACATAAGTTTGCTGAAGTTGCTAGAACCCAGCATACTGTAAAAAAGTAAGTACTTAACTTGATATTAACACCAGTTAAAGCCAAGTAACTTAAATTGTCAAGGATATTTGTTGGTTATTATTAATCTTTATATTTTAGTGCCTAGAGCAGCATTTGAATTTCATAAATATTTTAAATGAGTAAATGATAATTTCCCACTAGTAATTTATTCAGCAATGCTTTATATCCATTAAACATATTTATGAATTGCCTCCTATATGCTGGGCCTGTTTCCCTAGTATAGCTGGAGAATAGTTATTACTGCCAAAGACAATTTAGATAGCATCATGAAATTCAGGTTTCCTTTGAAGAGTATGGGCTTCCCCAAGAGGTCATCTCCCAGATTTGAACTACAAGAATATGCTTACTCATCCATTTCTTGTATGATTTTGTAGCCCTTTTTCACATCCCTTTCTGTCTTTCTTTCCCTTGTTTCTATAGAAGGAGTTTTAAAAACAACCATGAATTATTAGTTATTAACTTCTCACAAGTTGCAAGGCGATGATATATGTCTGCTACTGATTGCAGAAGATAGGTTCAGAGCCATATCTATTAAAAAGTTTTGTGTCATACATTTTGTGTAAAATATAGCAGTTTCAAATCAGAAAGTCTCCTGCAGCCTATCTCCCTTAATCTACCATCATTCCTTTATGAAGTTGTCAGCCAGAAGAAAATTGTCAAAAGAATACAGGTAAGAATTGGCCCTCAATCTCTCCTCTAGAGACTCACTTAAAACAAAAGCTTGAATTGCTATTCCTCTTTCAGGTAAAGCAAAGAAACTATCTGAATATAAAAGTGTTTGATGCCCTAATAACCCAAGGGGATGTATTAGAGAACACTATGATATAAATTTAAAAATATCAAAAGGAAATCAATTAACAAGATTAATCTGCAATTCATTTTGCCTCACACACAACTACAGAGCTCAGAGTCAGTTGCTCTTAATTGGAATATGTTTACTTTCACGTAATATCATAGATTCAACCTTAAAAACAGCAAAAGCTCCTGTTCATTATTCAGTCCCCACTGCAATTTGTGACATTAACGTTTTAATTCTAGGACCAGTGACCTCCTCCCAGAGACTTGGATTTTACGTTTGGTATTCTAGTTATTCTCTTGTGGTAGCAGGTTATTGCTAGGATAATATTAGTATTAAATAATATTAGATAATATTAGATAATATTACTTATGTGATAACACATAAGTAAGTTTCAAATCATAAGTCTTTGAAAAATAAGGATGAGTTTTCGAAAGGTGCAGGATGAAAACTAAGGATAACAAAGTGTCACTTAGTTCATAGTCTAGACCTGCAAGAAAATGATTTCTTAATTTATTTTAATAACCATGAAAATCTCAATAATGTTTCATAGCATTGTGTAGTATAACGGACGACTAGAATAACTCAGTACTCTCCTAAGAACCATAGAAAGACCAGATGCCAGTGAAACTAATATTAATTTTTTTAAAATAATCCAAGCAACTACCTTTTTCAAATCTCTATCAAAAGATGCTTTGAAGCTTGTAGTTTAGTGAATTATTTGTAGAAACTGAGGAAGGACATCTAGGGAACATTTGTTTAGAAATTTTTTTTGAAGATTTATTTATTTATTCACTTATTTGACAGCGAGAGAGAGAGAGAGAGCGTGCGCGAGCATGCACGCAATAGTGAGAGAGGGAACACAAGCAGGGAGAGGGAGAGAGGGAGAAGCAGGCTCCCCGCTAAGCAGGAAGCCTGATGCAGGGCTTGATGCAGGGCTCGATCCCAGGACTCTGGGATCATGACCTGAGCTGAAGGCAGAGGTCTAACCCACTGAGCCACCCAGGCGCCCCTAGAAATTTTAATGTCATGGTAGTGTTAACTTCTCTTGCTTTGTTTCACAGAATTAAAAAAAAAAAAATAGACAATTCATGAACTAGGACAGTTTCTGCACTCTTTTGAGGGTCAGAGACAGTTGAAAATGACTTAAAATTACAATGCATTAACAACTGAAAAAAACTCTGAATGATAGTAGCAATCTATATTTACTATGAGCTAAGTGCGTAAATATCTCAAGTACTCAAGTGTTTTACATCCCTTTCTTCATTGTTATGATAAGAACAATAAAGAAGTAAGTGCTGTTGCTACCATCATTTTATAGATAAAAAGATTGTGTCTTGGAAAACTTAATAATTTGTTCAGCATTATTATCTAGGAGGTAAACCAGGAGTTGAACACAAATTATCCAACTCTGGAGTTTTTACTCTTAATTATCCTTTAGAAATTAATAAAGATTTGGCATATAAAATAATTGGGAGATATTAAGTTCAAATACACACACACACACAAACAATTTGTTGACAAACTCTATTGAACCAAATGTTCAGCTTCAATTCAGAGAACTTCCTGGGAAAAAATATCTTCCTAACAGCTCTTCCCTACTATCTCTTCCACATTTGTTTTTCAAAATCAGATTTCCAAAAAGTAGAACTACAAAAAATTTATCTTGGCAAAAGAAATTACTAGGAAAAAATGTCTGTATAAATGCTTATTCTTGAACATACTATGGATATTTCTGACCACTATTTTCTAGAGATATGTTCTCAACAATTTTCCTCAAATTTATCCATAATTGCAGTTGTACAGAAAACAAATGATAAGCATAAGATTGTTTTCCATTTATTTGAAACACTAAGTAATTATTTTATTCTGTTATACCAAATATACTCTATAAGTTAAAATAAGCTCAACTTGATGAAGTATGCAATTTGAAATTCTTAAGTTTGTAATTGGAATGATTACTTTCTCCCATAAGCTGCTTAGGAATTTTTTTTTTTCATTTTTAAGTCTAAAGCATTTGGCTACCCAAAAACAGATTCAACAGAATTTGTCACACAATCCGTTTATTAATCATTTTATACTGATAATCTAAATGATGATTAATCTTGCCTCGGTGAATTCTTTACTCTTCTACTACACATTTAGTTTAATCCTTGTTACATATTCTGATTTGTCATAATTTGGGAGGTGGAATCCAGGAATGTTTCTTTCAAAAACTAAAGTAATTAAGGCAAGAGAAAATATTTTAAATGTGAAAGAAATTGCAAATCTAATATTTTTAACAAGGCCAGATGTCATATATTACAGAAAAAAATGCCTATATGTTTTACAGTCACTACTTTAAAATAAAATCACAATTTGAAAGTATAATTCAAGTGGGAGATTTCTCTTTAATTTAGGTAAACAATCTCTTCATTTTCTTACTAAATATAAAACTTTTACAAGTTATAATGAATAATAGTAAAAGCTACCTAATGAGTTGGACAAGCTTTTTTTCATACAAATGAAATTGCAGAAAAGATTCTGGTTGACAAAATATCCAAGAATTGTATTTTATTAAATGCTTTTCACAAGGTTGCTCTTGTTGTTTGTTAAAAGAGCATAATAGGCAGAACTAGACAACCCTCAGACAGATAAAAATTCAGTTTGGCACACCATCATTTTCATTTTGAAGAAAACCAGACTTATATGTATTGCTAAATCAGCTCTCACACTTAGGTTCTCAACATTCTTTTTTTCTACTCAGACTCATTCATTATATGCTTCATCTCTCCATCCCAACCTTGCTTCACTTTCTATTTTTCTAGCCATGCTTGTGGCAATCCATCTTCCTCCATACATCCAGTCTATTTTTACATTCATTTAAAACAAAAAGTTTTTCACAGAATCAAATTTTCTATGATCCTTGTCAAAGTCAAGGTCTAACCCCCTTTTATTCTGAAAAGGTGGAAGTATGAGAAACAAAAGTATAGAATGCCAAAAAAAAATAGGCAAATTTATTTAAATGTTTAGAAAAAAAACCTATTTTGGAGCTAGCCACTTGCTTAGATAATACAATTGTCCTTGACTGTTTAATTTAGTCTGTGAGCCTCTGGGACAAGGACCCAGGGCTTTAATATGGTTTATAGAGTACTGTGCCCACGTGGCAGTCAACAAGATTAGAGAATACCTTGACCTTTTGTAGTCTTCTCATCTCATGTATTTACCAGAATTCATTGTATCATTATTTGTATGAATGATTTCACTGAGCTTAGAAAAGGTATGTAGAAAGCATTGTATTTCTTATACTCTAACAGCCACCCCCCACCATTCCTCTAGAGAGAAAATAAGAATAAATATTATAGATGACTTTAATACATTCTTTTTCACTCAGTGAAATCATTCAGGGGAAGTGTGGTGAAGGCAAGAATTTTGATATCTTGATTATGCTGGATGTTAGTGGCCTCAGTTGACCAGATTGCGGTGGTAATTGGAGGCAAAATCCTGTGCTAAACAATGGCTTTGCTTTTCCTAACCCACTGGGTTCTACCCATAACATGAATAGATGCCTAACACACACCTCCATTAGTCAAAAGGGTAAGTAAGCCACAGAATGTAAATAGATCTGCAAAATCTGTCATCACTACTGAGGAAATTATTTGGTTTGCATACACTACTAATAGTGAGTGAATGGCATCTGTTTGATTAACAAAGGAGAGCTAGTTTGATAGTTTTCCATTATAGTTTAGTTTAACCAGAGCAATGCCAATGTGTTTGCTGTATAATATATAAATTGTTTCAAATTCTAAGAATCCTTACATAATAGTAAACACTAGGGATACAAACACATAAAAACATTAGGGTTGTATTTCTATTATGAAATGTTTGCACACGTTTAAATAAAAGAAGTACTTATTAAAGGACTCTGTTTAATATGACTAGTAGGAATACTGATCTGAATTGATAACAACCAATAGTCAAATGGTCCAATAAGGTTTCATCATTTGTGCTGCTGTTGGTTGATTATTAATATTATTTGCTTTATATAGTACTTTTCATCGAAGAAACCCTATTCTTATGATTATATTATATTGATAACATAAATAAATGTATCTTGTACTGGTTATTCTATAGTTTTGATACAAATAAGACATGGCACTCATCCTTGAAGATATTTCAATCCAGTTTTTATAATCAAATAAAATCCTCTGAGGATGGTTTCATTTGTCCATGAGACCCAAGTGCCTAATTCAGTGCCTTACAGGCACAACTCTCAGAACATGTTCGTGAAATTGCACTGAACCACTGAAGCATCCTTGTATACCCACAAGGCAACAGTATACCTATAAGCTGCATGACTGGCATTTCTTTACAGTCCTAGATTCCCAAAGATGTGGGACCTAGGTCAAATTTTTCACGTTTTAATCAGCTCAAATGAAAAACACTTGGGTTCAGAAAAAGAATGTCGTAAGTCCAGTTGTGATGGGGGAGAGTCAAGTAATAAAAATAAGTAATGCAGAAAAAAGCATGAAATATTAGAGAATAATTGAAAATGGCCAATTGGAGAGCACTACTTCGCTAATAGTACTAGCTACTGCTACCACATAGCTTTAGCCAAATACTTCCATTTACTCATGAATATCCAGTATTAGCAAATCATCTGATTTCTAAGAGAACCTAGAAATTCAGAGTTTTATAGGAAATACCAGAATATTAAACTTTGCAAAGAACTGAAAATATATAGAAGTCTCTAAGAGGGCCAAAGAAAGAATATCTGCTGGTTGGAGCTAGTCCTCAGACCCTAACTTAATGATCTTTTGTAAACTGCAAAGAAAATAGAATAAGAGTTATAAAGAGCTAGATGTTAAATATAACCTAAATTCCTCTTATTTCAGTTTTTTTACATAAAATAAAGATGGAATTACATTATTTGTAAGGTTCCTTTCTGCCAAAACAGCTTATCTTTTTAATATGTGTGGAAAGATGTGTGAAATGTAGACTTAGGCCATAAAATAAGGATGTTTATCTACACAGCCTTTGGAACATTCCAGAAATACACTGTGTAGTCTATTGTAGAGAAACACAAGAGGAAGTTATGGAGAAAAGAGAAAAGAAGAGTAAATTGGACACCATTGTACAAGGAAGGTTCTGTGGTAAGTATTCACAAAACATGACTGAAGTCAGTTTGCCTGTAGCAGGAGTAAATTTATACAGGCAGTGACAGAAAAGATAAGATTACTTGGAGGGCTGGTGAGGAGTCTGTTTTGGTCATTAGACTTTAGAAAAAGAAGGTCAGAGGATTTATTTTGAAGAAGAGGTTTAGGGAATCAGCAATGAGGCTCAATAGTAAGAGATATATTGTCAACAAAAGAAGGGAAGAAAAGTTAAGAACAGGATTGTTGGAAATGCTGAAGCCAAAGGAACTGTTTTAGTTATGGGATAAGAAAAGTCTTATTTAGAAGCAATGTCTACAAATAAATCAGAAGTAGAGCAATAACAGTAGGAGCCAGCCAAGTCTTTTAAAAGACTCACTCAAAATTGGCAGGTCTATAGAAATAGTCTGTTTTGGCAGTTCCTTAACTTAAAATATTTTTGACAAATCTACAATATTATTTATTCTCGAACATGATCTTTCCTGACACAGACATGAAATATTTGGGGTTTTTTTCCCCCTTAAATGAAGAAAGAGATTGAGAATGATTAAAAGTCAAGAATGGCAGAGAACAAACAACAGGTTTTTTTCCTACTAATTCGCTTTTATTCTATAGCAATCTAATTTTGAATTAATAATGTGAGAAAAAGAGTTCATTACACAGATAAACACACATGTTATTTGAGGATTAACAAACAAAACCATGCTGGGTTAATAACCTGCACAGATCTCTACTGCAGAGGAAGTGATGAATCAGAAGAGGTTAAGGTAAGATAAACTCTATTTATTAACTGCCTACCTATGTGTGGGGCCCTCTGCTAAGTTCTATCACTGTTATATCTTCTACTGACAGAAGTTTTCTAATATATGTGATATCATTACATGTCTGAGAAGAGAAAGTTCTGGATCGGAATACGTAAATAATCTGTCTAAGGTCCCATGAGAGGCTGACCCAAATTTGAATTCAGATTAGATCAACACCAGATTTTTATACTCATAATGGCTCCACTGTGTTATCTGTCTTCAAATCGGGAAGAGAAACCATTCTTGCAATTTTCAAAATGTTCTACGTTAAACTGCTTTCAGGCTTTTGTCCTTGCTGTGCTCTCTTCCTGAAAAGCCCATCTTCCAAATCCTCACTTAGCTGGTTTCTTTTCAACACACACGTGACAACTCATCTACCCGCCTCCTTAGAGACCTTGTCTCTTTGAGCTGTGCAAGGCTCCCCTGTCCCAACCACCCTTTCCCCACTGCACTGATTCCCCATAGCCCTCTATCTTAACATTAACTTATTCTCTTTCTACTTCTCTGTAATTTGTCTCCTTGCTCCAGCAGGTAAGCTGTAAGAGAACAGTCTTCTCATCTGCATAGTTGATTCCTATAAATTTAGGGCTTAAAAAACTAGCACATAGTAGGCACTTAATAAATTTGTGCTGAATTTATAAGTAAGGAAAAATTACCTAACCTTGATCTTTTAAAAATAATTTTTGGATAATGGACAGCTAAACCGCTAGTTTTGCGACTTATTTTTTTAAAAAGCAACATACTATCATGTTATATCCTCACTTGCCATGGAACTAAGTAAATATTACTAATTAATTGGTACCAAATCCTTGATGAGCTGCTTCATTTCCATCTCTTGCCGTAACCCCTCCCACCAAATATAACACCCACAATCATGAACTGTGAGCTCCAATCTCCCTTGTTCTACTCATACTCTCAACTTCCTCCGTTGCCTTTCATTTTTAGTGCCTTGCATTCACACTTCATGAAAGACCCTACCCTCTTTTGGCTGGAAAACTGCCACTAATTCATATTAGTAGGTCCATCTTCCTCTTCTTTTCCCCAGAACTGTGCTCTCATTTCAAGAAGGGCCCTTACTCCTAATACTGAAATGGTTATTTTCATAGCTGTCTCTCCCACCAGATGCTGAGATCCTCAAAAGCCTTGGACCACAAAATAATAGACTTGAGAATGACTAATTTTACTGTCATGTCATTTACAAAAAAAAAAGAAAAAAAGAAAAAAAAAGAAACTTTTTTGAGATATAACTGACATACACATCATATTATTCATATTTTTTCTGGTGTACAACATGACAAAATGATGTGTCATGCCATTCTTGGTAGCTGATCCCTTCCTTTTACATTTTAGACTGAGCTGATCACAAAGAATAGCAAAGCAACATTGATATTCACCATAAAATTTCATTTTTTAAAGCCTAACATTAATTTAAACAATTTTCTGATGACGATTTATTTGTGATTAAAAAAAGAAAAGAAGCAGCAGCAGTATGAAGATTCCTACAATTAGGGTAAAACAAAAAGAACCAGGTATCAATGTGCAAATAACACTCATGAAGTAGGCTAGTCATGGATTTCTTGAAGTTTTTGTTATAAGCCAAACCGCCCCAACTCAGGAATTACAATGACAGTAGCCCTGAAATATCAACAAAGACTAATGCAGTATAACCAAAGTGTTCAGTGTGGATTCCATTCAACTGTATATACAGGTAGGGGTGTGTGTGTGTGCGCGCACACGCACGTGTGTGTGCGCAGTATGTTCATCAAATTTGTAGCTGCATTCATTGATGTTTTGAGTTGGGAAAGGCCTTCTTTGCTCCCCTAAAGTAGCTTTAAGAACAGTCTTAACTGTGGCTAATAATCTTCCTATGGCTTTATCTTAAAAGAATGAGAGTGACCCCTACTGTCCAAGTTAAGTGGCTATATCCTTCACATTCCTTTGGGAACTTTCAAATGCAAATTTTAACTTATTGCTTACAATTTCTAATCAAAGTCAGAATTCCTTGCTTCACCTTACACCCATTATTAGAACAGGATGAAAGGAGACATTTGATGAAAGTTTCCATCCAATAAAAATGCACGCACCTAATTTAGCCTTACTGCATATTCTGCTATTTCCAGCATGGCAAGCATTTTTTTAAATAAAATTATAATAAGCAAAGAAAAGAAGAGCTGAGGTGAAATGTCAACTTGGCAGTAAAATAGGCATTTGAACAATTGCAATTGATTTTGAATGTAAAAGAAATGCAGAAAGATCTGAATACAGGGTTGTCTCAAATCAAGATTTCAGTAATTCTCTATTTTTAAAGGCTAAATTAGAAGTACTGGCTTTCTTTCACAATTTTTTGGTTTTAATGGACATTAAAAGTTAATAGATGGCTTGGCTGTAGATAATAAAGATTTCTGTCATTTGTTGAAGTAGTACAAATCAATATAAAAGCTAGAGACTGCAGTCACAACAAAGACCTCAGTATGGGGCTACCAAGAAAGATGACATCTCAAATTTTCACAGAAAAAAAATTATAAAAGAAGCTGTTCTTTGAACTGCTAGAAATCCATTCTACCTTTTTAGATAATATGCCTTAATTGGATTTTTTTAAAGGCCACCTTTGGAGACTTTACAAATTTTTTGGAATTCACTTGGGCTTTAGTATTGAATATATCTTTTTAAACAGGAGGTAAGTTACCACAATGACTTGTATTAAAAAATAAAATATTTTGAAAACTTTTTAACCATTTCAGCCCAAATGGGTTTCAAATAAGAACAGATGGGCTGCAAAACACTGCTTTAGAAATCTGTTGGTTAATCTTCAAATAAAATTAATTTTACATGATCAAAAATGATTTTCTCAATTATAGAAGTAACTATAGTTTGGATATAATTTTCTATAGTTATTTTCATCCTAAGATAGCTGCACCCAAAACATGGTAATAGTCTAACAAACTATGATACTGAGATAAAAAATAATAGTATAGGCAAATCTTTTACATATAATATAATATCTCAAGCTAACTTTGTAATAAGTAGTGTTGGTTTTTCCATGGGTCTTCCCTAAATAAACAAGTGATTTGACCCATTCTGTCCACTCATTTTTAGCCTTGAAGTTTAGGGATCAACATGGTTTCAGAGGATGGTTCTGTTAAATCCATGCCACAGTGAATGTAGCTAAAATGGGATTTGGAATACATAACTTTAAGGGTAAAAAAAAGGTGACAGAAGTAGTGAAATGCTGAAGGATAGAATATTAATGTACTCTATATTACTGTTACTAAATGCATTTGTTCAGCATGGTTTATTTGGTTTCTGCTTAAATTATATTGATTGTTATAAATATGATATTGTACAATTCTTTTTCTTCTTACCATCACTAAATAATTTAAGACTTGTCATAAAGAAAAATGCCAACTCCTCAGATTTGACAGTTTTGATTATTATACCAATACATAAAATTAAAATAACTTTCCTGTTTAACAATATATGCTTTAGGTTGAGGAATATTATTAGCAAATATTATATTATTTCATAAAAGTTATCAAATTCTTGTGTTAAAAATTCATATCTATAGAAGTAGTTTCAAGAACAGAAAATTCACACACTTGCTTTCAGCTTAAACTTTAGTAAAAAAAAAAAAAAATCCATACACAATATACCATCTGTCTTCTAAACCAAGTGAAAAGAAAAGCTTTGAAAATCCAGCCACTGCTAATGTGACATGTTGAAACATTAATCACCCCCTTAGGCCAATATAATTGTAGCTCCATGTTAATTACCTAACAATTAACAGCAGTAATTTCCAAGGGGCAATCAATGAATTAGCTTGTGATTTTCCCACAGATTTCAGTCCCACACTGCCAATCTGAATGCATTTCAAATTCCTCACCGTGGTTCATCAATGACACTTCTGGCATATGAAATAAAAATTCATTTGCACCCTTACTAATTAGGCTCAAATATATCCCTATGTGTATTGCAAACTCTATTCACTAGCACAAAATCTCTGCCACAGGCATTTTTCCCCATTTAAAAATTCATTTTCTATTAAATTAGAAGGTCACCTAGCAGGAAAATGTACTAATCAAGATTTTATCACTAACGAATTAAAGGTTTTTAATAAGCAAGTTTAATTAAGTTATCCTAACAAGTGATAACAGCTATTTACAACTTTAGGGGATGTGTGCATGTGCACTAGAGCATGGAGAGTTTGAAATCATATTTCTTGAATTCAGTAAATGCTAAATATCGCATATACAGATGGAAGTTGACTAGGCATATATGTGTAAGACTGAAATAATTTCAAGTGTAACAGTAGTTTTCAGGCTAAGGAGGGGAGTTTACTTAAAAAAAAGTTAATTAGTTTTCTAAATTTTATACTCAAAGATATAGAATATTTGATTTAATAGAATATTATCTTCTCTTGACCCTGTACTTGTCTTGGTGTCAATTACATGAATGTATCCACATCAATTACTTCAGTGTATTGATAATTTGCATGATATCTTAAATATACAAATATCATAGTTGCTTATTATCTTTTGGGATAATGATAAAAATTGTGGTTCCAGGAAACTATATATTATCTTAACAAACAAAAAATCTATCTTAATAGAACTATGGTATAGCACACACAAACTTCTTGTGAAATGTTTGCTACTTTCCAAAAAAGTAAAAATGTAATATGTATATGGTATGTAAACTTCTATGGGTTTAGAATTCTTACTGAATTTATTAACACTTTGTTTTTCTCCTTTATAATTGTTATATACATATGCAAAGATTTTGCTGCTTTCAGAATATCCCTGTTTAAAATTAGTAATTAAGAGAGAACAGAAAAAAAATTAACAATATGACAATGGCAGAGTTCCAACATGACACCCATAGGAATTTCTGCAATTCTACAATTGAAATGTTCTTCCTTTAAAAGATTTATCCATGAGACTTATCAATCCATGATTCATCTCATTCATTCATAAAACACATGCCGCTCTAAACATGATGTTGATATTATTCACATGCTGGTAAAATCACAAATAAATATTTCATGTTTTTTAATTGTGTCTTGAAATCTGTATAAAGCATATACAAAAGTATAATGTTAGCTATATTAAAGGTGGAGAGGAAAAGGAAATTAAGTCATAGAACTACTAGGAGAAAAAGAGCAAACTCTCCTATACACTATTCACAATAACTACTAATGGACAAACCCATTAGGGTATAGATAATTTAAGAAGACTCAGAAAATGCAACCCTTAATATTATGAAATGCAGATGTTTTCACTCTCAGCTTCTCTTTCTTTGAGGAATGTTTAACACAGATTATGACTAAATCTTGTTACAAAGCATGTATCATAAAATCATAGAATTTTTAAACTCAAAATGACCTTAAGAGGTTAATTTAAAAATGAAATAACTGAAGCTAAGTGATGTAAAGTGACCTATTTATGGTTGCACAAGCAGCTAATGGCAGACATAGATTTACAGACCTGCTAGGCCTATGCCCTTTACACCACATTATACAGCTACACTGTTCGTAATGCTATTTTTTAGTCATTAATGTCATATTTAGCAATAATTAATTCATTTTATAAGGGTTTTTGGGAGTTAGCCTCCTGCCTCTCTGACCCATTCATTCTTTTCCTCCACTAACTGTTAAGTGGCAATATAAAGAACACAATACTACCTTTTTATTCCTACATAATAATAAATGTCCAAGAAAGCCTTATTTACTGGTTTTGAAGTCACCTCTTAACTGGTTCCAGTTCCCTATTATGCATTTATCCACCTCTACTTTCCACCATTCCTTAATAACCTTATACATAAGAAGGGACTAGAACTTTCTAGTGGGGAAAAGAAGGGAAAAAGCATTATATACCTTTGTTAAACTTTACTTTCAGCAAAACAAACATACAAAATGACAGTTTTGGGGATTGACAAATCTACAGCAGCAATTCTTTTATATAGTTTTTTTTTAATAGTCTTGATATGATATCTACCAACAAGTCATACTCATTCCTACATCTATGTTTTGAGATACTATCCCAAAAACTTTGCCTTCTTTGTCTTCAAATCCAACACATCCTCAAGATTCACATGCCCCATAGTGCAGCTTCACTACCATGGTCTTCTTTTTTTCTGAAACACATTTTTAAAGAGTATATGTCACTGGTTACCTTTAATGACTAACTTTCAGTGTTTCTCTTATTTTTATATTACTGTTGGTGATTGGTTCATTGACCTCTGCTCAAATATCACCTCTTCAAAAAGAACTTACCTGATCTGATCAAATAGTCTAAAATAATTAACCTAACCCAAATACCTATCAATTCTGTGTTATTCTTTTATTATTTTAATTACTTTTAAAGCTCTGAAATCATTATGTTTATTCATTTTGTTGTTTATTTAGTGCCTTCTCCTTGTATAATGTAAATTTCATGGAGGGAAAAAAGAGGGGTCTTATCTGCCTTTTTTGCTATTGCATTCCCTGGATCTAGAATAGTATGTATCAAAAGACATCCAATACACATCTGTTGCATATTGAATAAAATTAAATGATTTCTATTTAAATCTCTATACTGTAAAATTTAGTATCAGATGGAGAGAAAATCCAGTTGGCTGGGCTTCAAACCCTGACTCAACCATTCAATCATACACAACAGTGCCCTATAAGATCAGGAGGAATAACATTGATACCTACTTTCTTCACTTCTATTCAAAGATAGTATTGGAAGTACTAGCTACAGCAATTAGGCAAAAAAAAGAAATGAAGATCATCCAAATCAGAAAATAAGTAAAATTATATCTGTTTGCAGGTGACACAATCTTATACATAGAAAACCTTAAACACTCCACAAAATATCTTAGAACTAACAAATGAATTCAGTGAAGTCTCAAGATGCAAAATCAATACAAAATCAGTTGCATTTCTATATAGTAATAACAAAATATCAGAAAGAGAAATTAAGAAAAAAATACCATTTACAATTACATCAAAGATAATAAAATACCTTGGAATAAATTGAACCAGGGAAATGAAAGACCTATATGCTGAAAACTATAAGATATTGATGAAAGAATTAAGAAAATGTGAATAGAAAGTTGTTCTATGTCAGGGATTAGAAGAAGTAGTATTGTTAAAATGTCCATACTATCTGGATCATTTCAAAAATACAATGCTATCCCCATTAAAATTCTAATGTCATTTTCCATGGAAATAGAAAATGCTATAATTCATATGCAACCACAAAATACCCCAAATAGCCAAAGCAATATTTGAAGAAATAGAACACAGCTGGGGCATCACATTTCCTGATTTTAAATTATATTAAAAAGTTATAATAATCAAAATGATATGATACTAGCATAAAAACAGACATATAAGTCAATGTACCAAAATAGAGAGCCCAGAGATAACCTCATGCAGATATGGCCAATTAACTTGTGACAAAGGAGCCATGAATATACAATAGGAAACAAAGTGTCACTCTAATAAGTGTTAGGAAAACTGGACAACCAATATAAAAGAATGAAACTGGACATTATCTTACACCATCCACAAAAAGTAACTCAAAATGGATTAAAAACTTGAATGTAAGACTATAAACCATAAAACTCCTCAAAGAAAACATAGGCAGTAGGTTCCTTGAAATTAGTCTTGACAATGATTTTTTGGATTTGAAAAGCCAAGGCAACAAAAGCAAAAATAAATAAATGGGATGACATCAAAATAAAAAGCTTCTGCATAGCAAAAGAAACCAAATGAAATGGCAAGCTACTGAATGGAAGAAAATATTTTCAAATTGTATCTCTAATAATGGGCGAATATCCAAATTTCATAAAGAACTCTATAATTAATAATAAAAAAGAAAATCTGATTTAAAAATAGAGAGCTGGATAGATTTTTTTTTTCAAAGAAGACCCACAGATAGTCAAAAAGAAAATGTGCTCAATGACATTAATCATCAGGGAGATGAAAATCGAAACCACCATGTGATACTACCTCACACTTATTAAGAATGGCTTTTATGAAAAAATACAAGAAATACCAAGTGTTAGCCGGGATGTAAGAAAATAAAACATTTGTGCACTGTTGATGGGAATGTATATTGGTGCAATGACTATGGAAAATAACATAGATGTTCCTAAAAACTTTTAAAATAAAATTGCCATGGGGACCAAAGTGGGACTAGGCACAAGCTATCTGAGTGCAACCTTGGATCTGACAGCCCAGAGAAGGGCTAAAGTAGTAAGGGTGGGGCCAGGGCTTGAGACAGTGTCTTGTATGAACACTTAACCCTACCCTGCTCCTCTGGGAGAAGTCCTGAGCAAGAACCCTCCCTATATCAAATTACACAAGATCCAAGCAGCCCAGAACATCTTCAAGATGATTGCCACATCACAGAACCAAATCTGTCCCACTGCCAGCAACTTTGTCCTGAGCCTGAACAACATGCAAGCTTTACCCAGGGCAGTGACAGCTTCATCAGGGGTAAGAAATGAACCCGGTGATCAGGAACTGATACCCAGAGAAGAAGTGGAATCTGGTTCTCCCCTGGTTTTTGAGGAACCAGCTTGAAGTCTGCCACACCTCTATTCTACCCCCAGTATCATGTGATGGTCTCTTCTGCATCTATCCTCCCAACCCTTCTTGGATGAACAAATCCTGACCAGTTTGGAGGGGAATGATTTTGTTCCTCCATGTTTTGGCCAGAGGTGTTGGGACCGTGTGATTGCTGAGTGATTTCCTGTAAGTGTTGGATCCTCTCTCCAGATTGGGAGATAATAACCACTGTCCCAGGAATTCTCAGTTAATTTTTATTACTTAAAAAAAAAAAAAAAAACAGAATTGCCATGTGATCTAGAAATTCCACTTCTGGGTATTTATCCAAGGGAAACAAAAATGTTAATTCAAAAAGATATCATCACTTCCACGTTCATTGTAGCATTAGGTACAATAGCAAAAGCATGGAAACAACCTAGGTGTCCATCAATGGATAAGTAGACAAATATATTGTGGTATACAATATAAAATGGAATTTTATTCATCCATAAAAAAGAATGAAATCTTATTTGTGGCAACAAATAAGGGAACTTGAGGACATTATGCTACATGAAATAAGTCAGACAGAAAAAGATAAATACCATATGATCTCACTAAAAACAACACAACTGAAATCACAGATACAGAGAACAGATTAGTGGTTGTCAGAGGTGGGGGGAGGGGGAGGTGAAACTGGAGAAAGTAGTCAAAAGGTACAAACTTCCAATTATAAAATAAACGTAACAGGGAAATAAGGTACATCATGGTGACTATAGTTAACAATACTGTATTGTATATTTGAAAGTTACTGAGAATAGATATTAAAAGTTCTCATCTCAAAGAAAAAAGTTGTAAATATGTGTAGTAAGAGATATTAACTAGACTTATGGTGGTGATCATTTCACAATACATACAAATATTGAATCACTGTGTTATACAGCTGAAACTAACAAAATGTTATATGCCAATCACATTCAATAAAAAAGAAAGAATGGCTGAAAGCATCCCAGATTTGTGAAGCTTTAAGAATACCATTAAGATAAATCAAAAGAGATCGACACTGATCAAAGTATCATAAATCAAAGACAAAGAGAGAATATTGAAATCAACAAACAAAAAGTGAATCATCACATACAAAGGACCACCCATAAGATTATAAGCAGGTTTCTCAGCAGAAAATTTGCAGGCCAAGAGAGTTGGATGATATATTCAAAGCACTGAAAGTAAAATTGCTAACAAAGAATACTATACCTGGCAAAGTTGCCCTTCAGAAATGAAGGAGAGATAAACAAAAAATAGAAGTTGAAGGAAATTATCACACTAGACCTAACTTACAAGATTTACTGGACTCCCAGAGGGAGAAGAGAGAAACAAGGGGCCAGAATGCTCATTTGAAGAAAGAATGACTGAGAACCTTCTCAAATATGATGACAGATTTGGATTTCCGAGTTTGTGAAGCTCAAAGGTTACAAAATAAAGTCAACCTAAAGAGATCTTCTCAAAGACACATATAATAAAACTATGAAAAATCAAGGACAAAGAGAAAATCTTCAAAGTGGAAAGAAAAAAAAAAAACACAATTTACCTGAAATTCCCCCTAAGGGGCTCCCTTTTCCCCACATCTTCTCCAACACTTTTCTCTACAGAAAAAGAACTACAACAAAACTAAAATTCTTATGGAATCACGAAAGGCCCCAAATAGACAAAGCAATCTTGAAAAAGAACAAAGCTGAAAGTATCACACTTCCTGATTTCAAAATATATTACAAAGCTACAGTAATGACAATAGCTTGACACTGGCATAAAGACAGACATATAGACCAATGGAACAGAACAAAGAGTACAAAAATAAATCCAAGTACATATGGCTAACTAATCTTCAATAAGATGCCAAGGACCCACATGGGGAAAGGATCATCTCTTCAACAAATGGTGTTGGGAAAATTACATATCCACATGCAAAAGAATAAACCTAAGCTCATATATTATAGCATACACAAAAATTAACTGGAATTAGATTAAAGATTTAAATGTTAAGACTTGAAACTGTAAGAATATTTGGAAAAAACACTAGAAAAAACTTCTCAACATTGGTTTTGGCAATGATTTCTTGGATTTGACATGAAAAAATAAACAACAAAATTAAAAAGTAAATAAGTGGGGATACATCAAACTGAAAAGCTGGTACACAGCAAATGAAATAATAAAGACAGTGAAAAGGCAACATACAAAATAAGAGATAATTGATTAAAGACCAAAATATGTAAGAATCTACTACAACTTAACAGCAAAAGAAACAAATAATCCAACTTAAACTGGGACAAATATTTGAGTAGATATTTTTCCAAAGAAGACATAAAAATGGCCACCAGATATATTAAAAGGTGTTCAAAATCAGTAATTATTAGAGAAATACTTTTTAAAACCACCGGAACATCTCACCTCACATCTGTTAAGATATTTATTATTTTAAAAAAATAAAAAAGATAAGTATTAGTGATCATGTGGAGAGAGGTCTTAAATGCTGTTGGTGGGAATGCATATTGGTACAGCCACCATGGAAAATAGCATGGAGCTTCCTCAAAAATTAAAAGTAGAGCTACTATAAGATCCAACAATCCCAATTCTCAGGGTTTAACCTCAAGAATTAAAATCAGTATCTTAAAGAAATCTGCATTCCCACATTGTAGCATTATTCACAGTAGCCAAAATATGGAAATAACCCAAATGTCCATCAATGTATGAATGGATAAAGATGTGGAAATATATAACCAATGGAATATTAATCAGCCTTTTAAAAAGAAGGAAATTTTGCCCTTAAAACAACATGGATAAACCTAGAGGATATTATGCAAAGAGGAATAAGCCAATTACAGAAAGACAAATACTCCTTGATCCCATTTATATGAGGTATCTAAAATAGTCAAACCCAAAGAAGGAGAGAATAAAATGGTGTTTGTCGGGTCAGGGGTGAAGGGTAGGGGAAATGAAAATTGTTTCAATGGGTATTGTGTTTCTATTATGTAATATGAATAAGTTCTAGAGATTTGCTGTATAACACAGTATTTAGAGTTAACAACATGGTATTGTAAACTTTAAAATATGTTGATAGAATAGATTTCATGTTATGTAGCCTAAGAAAACTATACCAAACACAAACAAAACAAAAAAAATGCAAAAAAACATAAGGACATTTTGGGGGGTGATGGATACATTTAGAACCTTGGTCATGGTAAAGGTAATGGTTAGGGGTATAAGTCTATACAAATTGTCCAACTTCATTAAGATGTATACATAAATGTGTTTTATTTTTTGTATATCAATTATACCTCAATAGAGCTAAAAAAGAAAGTTTGACTAGGAGGTCTAGGATGTTTGAGTCCTGCACATTCCAAAGAAAGATCTGTCTCTTGACCTGTTTTTAGAAGATAATGTCTAAGACTTTGGAATATTCTCCCTGATAATACTATCTTTGTTTACCGGGGGACTTGGGCTACATCAGATGGTTTACATTAACAATGTGATTTATGGTGGGGACCCTGGGCCATGTGGAATCAGTTTGACCTCTGCCTGAATAATTATGGTTGATGACAATGGATGCTCCATGCCTACCTCCAGGAAAAGTTCTGGACACCAAGTCTCAGATGAACTTCTCCGGTCATCACTATGTCACACACCTTAATGTGTGATGAATCATTGAACACTATTCATATGACTGCACAGGCAGAGGAGAACATGTGCTTGGTCTCTCCTGAACTCTGCTCTATGCGTCTTTTTCTCTTGCTGATTTTGATCAGCATCATTTCATTGTAGTAAAACATAAGCGTAACAAGGTTTTCTGATTTCTATGAATCCTTCTAGGAAACAACTGAACTGAAGAATAGTGTTGGGGACCTTGGACACACTATACCATTCATGGAATAACATCGCTTCCTGATCTTTAAGAGTGTTAAGTATTTTGTAAATTTTGAAACTTCTTTTTTTTTTTTTTTCTGCTGACTGAACATCCCCACTGTGCACACCCTGCCCAGGTGACCAAGTGCACCAATGTGATAAGGATGACCTTTCCCTGCCAAGAGTTCCTCTTCCTCCCATTCCCTAACTATGACCTAGTAACATTCAAACACACCATTGAAATCCCCTCTTGCCTTTCTCTTGTACTCCACCTTGACCTCCAACAAAGGCACATTGTTTATGGATTCCAGCTGGGCTTGGTTGAGTCCACTTCCCCACCCCCCAACCTTCCCACATTTGTCCCTTACAGCCAGCAGTAACTCTATGTCTTCGAACTGTGAGTATAATAAGCTGTGTTTTCCTGCACCTCTTCTGGGTTCCCTCTTGTGCCCACAGCTGTCCGGCCATCAGTTCATCAACTCTGACCACAAGAACACAGGAGCTAGAGGTAGGAGCTCAGATTGACCGCAAATATTTCTATTAGCATTTTGTTATTGGTAGTGGTAGTTTATTTGCCTTTTTTTTTTTTCTGAAAAGGTGTTTTAAACCCTCACTATAGCTTCCAATGTCACAAGTAAACAGAGGAGAATTACTTTGAAGCAGCTTATTGGTTCTGACTACGAATCGCAATATGACTATTTGTAATTATTTCAAATCGTGGACATGGCTCCTCAGCACTCCCTATCTAGCAATGTAACACAAAACAGTGTAAATGTAGTCTCAGGAGAAAAATGATAATTTAATGAGTGACATCTAAATAAGTGGATATTCCTACTTTTTAGTATTCTTGCTTTTCTTTCAAAAACCTAATGTGAACCTACATAAAAACATACATAATATATACATAAAATCTAGGATCTTTGGACTTAATGTAAATAAGGGTAATGTCACGTATTTTTCTTATATATAAACTGTCTCTCAGTTTCTTAAATAAATGGTTGTATTAATATTGAATTTTTAAGCTATCCAAGCTTGTGAACACCGTGATGCTTAACAATATTTAAAACATATGTAATAGAACAAGAATATTATATATCTTTCAAATGAGTTTCTATATGCTTTGTAGCAGCTTTTACTATTATTGTGGACACGTACTCCCTGGGTTTCAAAGAATTTATAAATCCAATTATTTTCATCATCAATTTTTAAAATTGTCACTCTTTTGAAATATACCCTCAAGATGATCCCATCATTTTTGGGCCAGTATGCTAAGTAAGTCCATATTTAGAAGTGTCAAAGATGGATGAAATAAAAAAATACATATTTTATGTATTCAAATATATGTACACATTTTATATCACCTGCAGGGATTTTCCATTACAATCTGATCAAAGATCACTCAATAAAGCAACACCAATCCCTAGAGAACTTTCAGTGTTATCTTTGAAATATAATGTTTTAAGCCATGACAAAAAGTAGAACTAGGTGAAAAGAAAAAAGTGTACCAACCAAAATAACTCCTTTTAAATGTAAAATGCAAGGAAATGGGAGAGACGTATATGTTTAATGGAAAATAAATCCCCTATATAAACGTTTTTCCTTCATTTGTTTTGAACTTAATGATTCACAGAATTTCATTCTGCCCAGAAAAGTGTAATGTACCTATCACACTTGTAAGAATATTGCCAGTTCTGATAGTCTGTTCAATTACCTGTCCATTAATTTTTTAATCACATTGATGCCCAATGCTTTAGAATAAGTTTAAATAGTAAAGCTCAACATACAGCAATGAAACCTGTTTTTGTAATGAACTTTTTAAATCAGCTTCTATTGTATCAGGTTTAAAGTGTAAATTTAAATCTTCATTCAAAGATTACATGCAAGGAGAAAACAATTGTGTAATGATTTTTATGGGGGTTGTAGCAGTGTATACTTTATTGTTAGAGGATGAGAATTCCACGAAGAAATTTTTTATTTTTTTTTAAGATTCGTTTATTTATTAGACAGAGAGAGGGGTGGGGGGAAGGGAAGAGGCAGAGAAAGAGACAGAGAATCTCAAGCACACTCCACCCTCAGTGCAGAGCTTGATCCCAGGACCCTGAGATCACGACCTGAGCCAAAAATCAAGAGTCTGGTGCTTAATCAGCTGAGCCAGCCAGGCATCACATAAAGAAATACATTATTTTTTTTTTCTGATAGATTCAGCAAACCAACTAAATTATCTAAAAACTACCCAGAAAGGTATATAGTTTAGAACAGTTTAAGAGGATTAACAATCACAATATAGCAAAAACACAAAGCAAATAGAAAAGTCACTAAAATGCAAATCGATGTCTGAGAATTATATGTTATATGCCTAATGAATGTATACAATGATTACTTGAGTAGTTGGGGAACAAAGCAAAGAAAATAAGAGAAATAGAGAAAAAAAAGTCAAAATGGAAAGAGTTCCAGATAGTAAATGTCAAAGAATTAAGAGAATTTTTAAAAATAGTTATGTAAGTTGATAAAATTTGAATAAGTTTGGATAAGCTGTCAAATTTTCTATTATAATTTTCAGGATATTTGTAATAATTCTAACACTTTATTCTAGCAATAAATTTAGCTTTTAAGGTATTTCAGCATTTTTTTTTACAGAAAACAAAATTAGATAATTTTGTAAGTATCTACTATTTAAAAGGAAATTCTTCTAAATAAGAATGACATTTTTCTACTAAAACAAGTACATTTTATTTTAAACTTTTGATAATAAGTGAATCTATTCTAAAATGCCACTTGCCTAGCAATTTTTAATATCGTTTTTCACTTTCCACTAAAATTCGTAGGAACAGACAGAAAAAAGAAGAAACCTCAGTGTCAAACAGCCTTATGCCAGCCTATTGGACATTTCCATCTGCCTTAGAGTAAAATGGAGATTTCTTCACTTGGTGGAGAAAAATCTATAAAAGTTTTCCCTCATAGGACATCCACAAAATGGTTTAGTTTAAAACAATTGGAAGGTTTCTTTTACTTTTCCTTCTGTCTCAAGTCCCAGTAGTCTACATCTGTAACAGAAACTGGACCACTATACCTTAATGCTACAAGTACAAATCTCCAAAGCAACCAGACTAAGTTTCCAAATGTTCTGCTTGCCTCTTTCAACACCTAGGAAGAACATTTTCTGAAAAAGAACTGAGCACATCAAAAAGTAATGGGATGTCTGTCTCTATAAATAGAAAATTCCCTAGAAGCAGGGTTTGCTAGGACTGAAGTGGACTATAGACTTCAGAAGTCACAGTGATTAAATCATCAGATATTTGGGGCAGGAGAAAAAATCATCACAAGGAGGTCACAGGGTGCTAAATGAAGTCCACTCAAGTCAGGAAATTGTATAGGATTTTGTGAGTATTAAGTAACCTCCCAACAGCAGACCTGTGAATAATATCTGACCAAAATGTGATTAAACCAGAGTCTGAGGGAAATATTGTAATCCAAGAATTTTATACCTATGTGAGTTATTTTTATTATTTTTTTACATCTTTTGTTTTTTTAAAAGTTAGATCTTCTAGACCCCTGAGATCTAAAATACAATTTTCATATTCTACTGGAATAAAAGTACTATATTCTAGTAAAAATATTTGAATATTTTAATAAAATAGTTCAAAAAGGTATGTTTTCAAATAAGTATGCAAAAATCAATAGTTTTTTTTATGCAAGTAGTAACTAACTTGAGCATATAGTGAAGCAGAAAATCCATTCAGAATAGCAACAAAAATATGGCATAGTTAGTAATAAACATAATAAGAAATACACAAAAATTTACATAAAAAAGAATTAGAAGGCATTGCTGAGAGATATAAAAGAAGAATTGAATAAATGAAGTTATATTACCAAATAGGTATTTTAATATTGTATAGATATAATGTATTATATGATTCCAAATCATAATGCAGACATCTAAAATGTTAAATACTGCTTTACCTAGTGATTTACTTCAAAATTTTTCTCCTAAGGAGATACTTATTAATGTATACAAAGATGCAGATACAAATATGCTTATCATGATGGTTTTATAGTGATAAAATTATCAAAACATTAAATATCTAATAACCACACTAGTTAATCTATGATAAATCTATATGCCATTATGAAGCCATTACAATAATATAAAAACATAAAAAGAACTAACAGTTCCTTATGTTTGAAATTATGGTCTGTCTTAGTACATATTGTACAATTCTGTGTTAAAATGGAGGAAAAGGAACTGAGTGTTAACATTCTTTTCTTTTTTTTACAAGGCAAAAACATAGATACTTTAGATTTCTGTATTTTTACAACAGTGATTTTTTTTTTAGTACCTAGAGGGTGTATGCTAAATGAAATAAGTCAGACTGAGAAAGACAAATACCATATGATTTCACATATATGTGCAATCTACCAAAAAAAAAAACAAGAATGAACAAAAAAACCTTCTTTTTTAAAACTAAAAAAGTGTTACTTAGAAGTTGCTGGTAAAGACATTATTTCTTTCGTATGATAGACAGTCTTCAGTTGATTAAAACCGCTAGAATAAGCTCGCAAGTCATAAAAAAATAGTAACCAAATAAGAAAGATTATCCTTGGGGAGAATTATAAAGTTCTTATTAACTAAGATACAGAAATTAAGATGAAATATAACTCTATTCTGCTTATTCATGCATTCCCATGTTTCTTTCTCAAGCTTGAGCCTAAAAGGAGCATTTCAGGAGAGATAGTCAAACTATCCTTGGCACCTCACACTGGGGAAACACTCTGAATGCAGAATTGTCTCTAGACCAGGCACCAGTGCCCTATCCCTGGCCCCAGGCATTACAGAGCCTTCCTTTCATCTTCCTTCAACTGTGGCTTCTGCCATTAACTAGTTGCATGACCATAAATAGTTCATTATATATTACCTACATTCAGTTCCCTTATTTTTAAATTTAGATTTTAAAGTCCCTCTAACTTTATAAATTATTTATCTTTTAGCATAAAATTGGCATAGCTGTTATGGTCTTTACTTTTATAGCTAGTCAGAGATATTACAGCTTCTATCCATGTTTCCCTTGACTTCTCCAACACCTTGATTCTTCTTTGTTTTGTACCTGGTGGAGTAACCACAAATCTTTATTTCTAAAGGTTCTGGATTCTCAGTCATTTATTCAATATTGAGTTAGCACATTTTCTGGTAATGTTAATAAACAAGTAATCAGATTAAATTATACTGGCCAATTTAGTAACCCCCTTTTCTATTGATTTATAGTCATGGGCAGCCATAATTGGCCAGGGGGCAGCCTCAACTTCCAATTTAATAGCATTGTAGCTGTGTTCCTTGGTGGAAGCTTCATTCTTTGGAAATAAGGGCCTCTGTACCTTCTAATTCCAAGGTTGGGGAAATACGGAGAATCGCTCTGTAAGTGTGTTGTAACACACAATAATAAAATGGTGCTCCACTTCCATATCTTTGTTTCCAGCCCTTTGTATTACAGTTATGGTGAAAATAGCACCATATATATTTGTTTTTAGTATAGGGCATATACTACATTCTAGGGATGAATGCCAACATACCATGCAGATTCATCTGTAAACCAGACCTCCAAATATTTGTCTTTTGTTAACTGGTCATGTGAACTATCTAAAAGGCAAAGAAGAGGTCAGAGAAAAGACTAACAAAGCAGGAAGAAAAAGTACTATGAGTATCTGAGTCAGCCATGAGTGCAATTTATCTGTGTCTTCTGGATCTAGGTGGACCCAGTAGATCTTACATATACCATCACAATTTGGGGTGGTGAATGCCCAACTTGATGGTTTATCAGAACAGAAAATAGTGAGTTTGTGATAGACAACTTGGGTTTGATATTCACTAAATGTTCTGTAATCAGATGTTCAATCTTTAACAGGGTCCATGAGCTAAGTGCTGTTTCTCAAATGGAGAATCATTGTTGATAGAGGATGATAAGACATTGTTTCAAATTATGGATCTGCCCCATATTTCTCCTCTCGGAGCTCACATGTAACTCCATAAAGCATTCTTAACTGCAAAAGACAACTTCAAGTATCATTGGTCATAAGATTCAAGTCTCAAGCAGCTTACAGAGCAGCCTGGACTTGAAGAGCTCTCTCCTTTTCTGGGTCCCACTCCAATCTGGAAGCCTCACAGATTACTCAAAAAAAGGATCAGAACAGTATACCCAAACGTGGTACATATGGCCTCCGAAATCCAAAAATCCCCCTATGCTCTTTCTTGGTGGTAGGGAGAATAAAGTGCAGCAACTTACCTTTATATGTAGATGGTCTACTCCAACAAGCTCCAGAAAACTGAACTGAATTTCCTTGATGCGGTAGGAGCCTGGAGCCTCTCTTGACTTAGTATCTCATCTTCTAGCATCCTTGTGATTTGTTATAAGGACTTAGGATACTTATTGGTTCTTGTTTCTCAAATTCAATTAGCATATTTTCATAAAAAGAATGGACCAGTGTGGAGTTTTGTGGAATAGCAAAAGGCCCATTATTCCTACCAATTATATTATGACCAAACAGAGAGTTGATACCAATGTAATTTGAAACAATGAAGATGTACTACTTTCCCACCCAGATGAAAGTGATCTACTTCTGATGGTCCTTATTAATATGGTTAAAGAACTCTTATTTTAAGTCAGTAGCTACATACAAGGTGCCAAAGACTATGTTGTTTGCTCCATGATGAAAACACAAATATTATATCTGAAATGGCAACTTTAATCAAAATCACTACCTTCTTAAAGTTTACAATAATCTGTAATCATTCCTAAGACCCATCTGGTTTTTGTGCTGACCAAAAGGAGACTTAAATGGACATTTTGTAGGTGTTATCATCTTTGGTATCTTTGGTTTGTGATGGTGGTAATAATCTCAGTAACTCCCTTAGGACATTCCTTTTGGTTTAGCAGTGGTGCAATGTTGTGTAAGAGAGAAAAGCTAACAGGTAGGGATAGGGGCTGGCATTTCAAGGAGATTTCACTTTAGTTCTTCCTACGATAACTACCTTTATTCTATGAGGTGGGGACCATTTGGGAGACTGGACCAGTTGCCAATTATGTCTATTTGCATTGTATACTTGTAAACTCTGGAGATGGTCAAAAGATGTAGACCTAAGGAATGACCGTGAGAAGAGATTCTGCCAAGGACCTACAAGGCTAACGCCTTGTAGATCCCAGTAGCTATTTTAGTCCCCAGATATCTTTGTTTACTTAAATTTATGATTTAATGGTGTGATCCCACACCAAGAAGGAACAATTAACTTGTTTTCCTACTATGCAAAATAATTAATACTTTTAGTAGGTTATTCGAGTTTGCTTTTATGATTAATCTCTATCATAACTCTTTTCTCAGAAACATTATTTTTAAATTATAAACTATATATATAATTAAGTCATTTTTAATTGTGTAAATTTCTGTATTCTCCAAATAAGGTCTTAGGGTCTTTTTTTTTTTGCAAGTTTTAATCCTCTTCTTGCTCTTAGCAATAGCCTACTAGAAGTAACTTGCAAATGTAAATAGGAAGTTTTTAATATTCAAAACATAAAAAAGATCCACATCAGATTCATTACAACAATTATTTAGACATTCATGGAACTTGTATATAACATAATTTTAGGATGTCAATAAATTTCAAGTGATATAATAGAACAGTGATGAATGTCTGGAGTATTAGTATTATACTGTGGACAATTTTGAAGATATATTTGGTTTCAGCTGGAAACTCTGCTCTGATTATTTGCAATATCTGTCATGGACATTGAAGAGAGTACTGTTGACCCACATATTTGCCATCTAGGCCAAAATGAGTCTATCTGCAGAACTTTTCATTTTATGGCATAACCTTAAATAACCATTATGTATGCTATTCCATCTAGAAACAGGTGGATTTTCTTTAAATTAGAAATATTTGCATGCTGAAAAATCCATCAGAATTTATCAAATAATCTGAAGAACATAAAAATGAGAGTTTGATTTTTATTTTTTATCTTTTTTCCTAACTTTATCCAGTTTGAGTTTGATGTAACAGCTATATGATGCTGCAAGTTGGGGAACAGATGACTGACACAGGTTCTTGTGCAGATCAGCAACTATCTGACATAAACCAATGAGCAGGGCTTGAATGGAGCACTCTTCCCCTTTCGGTCAATGATCACAATTTACACTCTGTGGTGCCTTGAAAATGTTAGGTTTAGTAATATCGATGAAACACTGGTTAGTTAGGCTGTCAAAATATCTTGTCAGCCAATGATTTAGTTTTTCATATTGTCTCATGAAAAAATGGAGACTTCCTGTGCACTTTTCAATGTCAAAATAAATTCAGTCTTGCCTGAATGTCTCAAACATATTTTCTCAAATTAAATAACTTGTTGAATATATTGACATTAGGTGCCATTTGAGCTGTATTTATGTCTTCTGATTATGAGAAATCTTTTGATATGAATATTTTGGAAACATTTTATTGATGGCCATATTTTAATTTTTTCTCTTATGTTTGTAGATGATTTTATTTTATGTTTTTTTCTTTAGAATATACTGTGTGTTATCATACTTACTTTAAGATTTAACTGAGTAGATCAGAGGTGATATTATTCAGTGTAAGAATCTACAAGAATCAACCATCTACCTTTTATCATACCTGTATCAAGGGCACTTAACAAAATATCTTGTCTAATCAGATATCTAAAATTATTTTCAGGTTGAATTTATCAAGTGATAATCATATAACACTCAGGTAGGGGTTCAAAACACTATTTCACAAAAATCCATCATTAAAACAATTCTAGGGGTGCCTGGGTGGCTCAGTTGTTAAGCATCTGCATTCAGCTGGGGTCGTGATCCCAGGGTCCTGGGATCAAGACCTGCATTGGGCTCCTTGCTCAGCTGGAAGCCTGCTTCTCCCTCTCCCACTCTGCCTGCTTCTGTTCCCTCTGTTCCCTCTCTCGCTATGTCTCTCTCTGTCAAATAAGTAAATAAAATCTTAAAAAATAAATAAAAATGAAAAATAAAAACAATTCTATTTAGGTAACATTTTGATGCCAAAACTTTTATTTTTTTTTATATTCTAATACTTTGTTGTATACCATTAATAACATGGAATCTTGGGAAAGTTACTTGATAATAAAACAATCTCTCTATGAATAATGACAAAAGTTGCAAATCCAACATTTGTAAACAATTTCTTGAGCCAGAATAAAAGAGATTGGGAAAATAGTTCCACTGTTCTAAAGCATTTTTACTTTTCATATTGTGGGGAGTGGAGTTTCGACTTTTTGCCCGCCCATACTCTGATATTCTTTTATACATTTGGAGATTTTCCCACCTAATGAGATAGATTCTTACTGCACATCATGTTCTTAAATTCCTTGCTTTATTGCCTTTCATTACAGAGAACTGCTTAAAGAGAATGAAGAGGAAGAGAAATGTTGATTGTAAGCTAGTTATGGAAGTTCAAGATCTGTTTCTACAGATAGGTTTCTACAAAGCAGTTCCTGATCTTCCACCAGGATTTAAACTTGACTTTCCTTAATTCCCTTATCTGTTCTTCTCTCCTGGAGCTACATATTTTCCCTACTTTATTTCTGAACATCTCTTACCTCTTTCAGTAGACTTACCTCCTTAAAGATGGAAAATGATAATTTGATTCATCTTTGTAACTTTCAAACTGCTTATTCCAATAAATACATAGTAGATACATAGTAGATGTAGATACATAGTAAACCGTAGATAAACATCAAGGCATGAAGTAATAAATGAATGAGTTAATGAGAGGGAGATAAAGATGAGGTGCCTGGGTAGCTTGGTCAGTTGAGCCTGGGACTCTTAATTTAAGCTTGGGTTATGATCTCAGGGTTATGAGATTGAGCCCTGCATTAGAATCCATGCTGAGCACTGAGTTTGCTTGAGATTGTCTCTCTTCCTCTCTGCTCCTATGCTCTCTGTATATAAAAAAAGAAAGAAAGCAAGAAAGGAAGGAAGAAAAGAGAGATACAGCTCATGCATCTGGGGTTTGGTTGTAAACATACTCTCTAATGCTGTTTGACCCTCACTGCTGGGAGGATGACTTAACTGATTATGCCTTTCCTTTTTCAAAAATAGTCCAGTGTTAAAGAGAATCTCTTGCCATTGGTGGAAAGTTTTTCTGTGTAGAGAGATAATCAAACATCCCTAAAATTAAGCACCCTTAGAATCAAATGTCAGGGGAGCCTAGGTGGCTCAGTCAGTTAAGCAGCTGCCTTCGGCTCAGGTCATGATCCCAGGGTCCTGGGATCAAGCCCCATGTCAGTCTCCCTGCTCAGCACAGAGCCTACTTCTCCCTCTCCCTCTGCCTGATGCTCTGCCTACTTGTGCTCTTTCTCTCTCTGTCAAATAAATAAATAAAATCTTAAAAAAAAAAGAAAGAAAGAAAGAATCAAATATCAGTACAACTGATAGTATGATTACAAACTTTTGAGGAACTGACAATATGGTAGACTTAAAATAAGAACAGAAGTGGAAGCCAAGTTAAAAAAAAAAACAAACAAACTGTAAAACACATGTTCCAGTGATTTAATTAGATCTATTTATAAGTGACCTAAAATCATTTGAAATGCTTCCAATAACATTCAAATAATCACATAAAATATTATGCACCATATTATTTACATTTGTATTTTGGAAGATAAATGGATTTTTTATCTGTATTTCTCCAGATATTTCAGAGAATTTTCTTTCAGCTTTTAATTTATGAATGTGAAATGTAGATTGCACTACTGAAACAATAGACAACTTCCCAACTTATTGTACATTACCTATGTTTGTATTCAGTTTAATGAAAGACAAACCCTATGACAGGCATCGTTGTTGGCTACTCCAAATCTATCTTGCTTCTCCTTAGCCCTGATTTGGTTCAGGAATCTATCCCATCTATAGTCATTACACCTCTAGGGAAGGTCCTCATCCTAAGCGTGCTTTAATTAGTTGTGATTAAAACTGTAGACTAATTCTGATTGTTCCATTTACTTTACCAGAGATAAGGGAAGTCATAAAAATTTTATAAAATTTTGATCAATGAGGCAGGAGGGAAAATAATCTAGATGGCTTCCTTGCTCTTAAAAAGAGCTACAGAGAAAGAAATGATCTGTTTCTTTTGAGGAGCATGCAAACATCAACACTGTCTTGCAATCATTAGGACAAAACTGACACACTGAAGAAAGTTAAATGGAAAGTTTAAAAAGAATAAATTTTAGGGGCGCCTGGGTGGCTTAGTGGATTAAAGCCTCTGCATTTGCCTTAGGTCGTGATCCCAGGGTCCTGGGATCGAGCCCCACATCGGGCTGTCTGCTTAGCAGGGAGCCTGCTCCCTCCTCTCTCTCTGCCTGCCTCTCTGCCTACTTGTGAGCTCTGTCTGTCAAATAAATAAATAAAATTAAAAAAAAAAAAAAGAACAAATTTTTAAAAAATTGATTGAATCACTGAATTAACTAAACCTATAGTTGCCCCAATTTGTTACGTTTCTTATGATTTATGAGATTTTTGTCGTTTTTGTGATTTTCACTAATTGCAGACAAAAGCTTTCTCCCAATCTCTAATGTTATATACCTACTAAGAAATATGATATTTGAGGTAGAATGAGTGGGAAAAGAAAAAATATAAATTTCACTTGATTTATTTTACTGAATAAAATTCCTGAATTTTATTTTCCATCATGGTAATCAAATTTTTCATAATCAGTTTCTTCTTTGACATGATTAATCTAAATTTTAATATATTCACTTAAAGATACTTAAAATTAAAAGCTTGACACTGTGGGACCTACGTGGCAAAGTTGGTTAAGCAACCGACTTTTGGTTTGGGCTCAAGTTGTGATCTCAGGCTAGTGAGATCAAGCCCCAGGTGGGGCTCCATAATCATGGTGGAGTCTGCCTGAGATTCTCTCTCTCTCCCCCAACTCCCTGGCCACACACACACACACACACACACACTTATGCTCTCTCTTCCACACACACACACACACACACACACACACACTTATGTTCTCTCTTCCTCTCTCTCTAAAATAAATAAGTAATTTTTTTAAAAAAAATTTGAATGTTCCACAAAACTATAAAATAGGTTTGTTTTGCTCTTGGACACAAAAAAATACAATCTGATCATTTTTTCCATAGTATTTATAATCTATTTTTTATGTAGTCATTAGTTATAATGTTCTGACCTGTCATGTTATTATCAGAGTTTCTTTCTTTTTTTTTATTTAAAAAGAAATTCTGGTTCTGTGAAAAGTTTAATTTATTAAAACATAATAAAACATAATAAATGTACATCTAACTTTAACCACAATTTATGAAAATGTACAAAAATTAGATACATTTATAGTATCAGGCTTTGCAAGTTTCACGTTTAAAACATACTTACTACAATTCTATTTATCATCTTCTGTATAATGTATATGTTCTATTTTCAAGAGATAGGTGTATGTAATTTTAATGTCAACCTCAGAATCACCAAAAAGTACCCTGGCAATCAGTGGAAAGGTTTAATAGGTTTTCTGTCTTGTTCTTAATTTGCTGAAATTACAAAATCAATACTTTCAGTTGTAGCTGCAGTTACCCGTTTTACTGCTTTAAGATAAAGTCTACAAGAAAGTAACCTTCACTTTCAATTTGTAGCTCAGAACATCAGGTTGTTCTTGGCCACTAGTTAAATAGCCTGTTCTCTGCCATCCTATATAAGATATTCCAAATGTGTTGTGGTTCCATTTCCAAGAAGATACATACTAAAAGGAACTGTGATTAATACAGAACAAGCAGAAATTAAAAGTTTTATGCCTTCCTTCTTCCCCTTTCTCTTTGCAACATACTGATGTCCTTTATTTCTTGAGCTCAAGCTTTAAGCTCATCTGAATTCTTACTATGCCTTCCAACTCTGAATCTTAGATTGGCATCAAATGTCCACAAACACTTTCCATCCAAATAAGAAATAGTCTCATTCTGTCTGAACCTGGTTTTACCCTTAAGATTTTTGTTACAAAAACACACTCCTGCCACTTTTAAGATAAGGAAATTCTTCCAGTCAGAGTCAGGTTAATACAAAGTAGACAAGTAAGTACATTTCTAAGATTTTAGTTTGAAAAAAAAAAAATATGATAGATCCAACAGTCACTTTAAAATGTCATACATATTGGAAGTGACAAAGGGATTTTGAGTATTAAAGCTATAAATGTTTTCTCATTGTAATAAGTCTCAATAAACATGGACAAAATCACTACTGAAATGTTGGTTTTATAATGTTTATCACATAGTCTCCATGTACACTGTTTTTCATTCTAAGACCTACACTCTATGTATAAAAGGAGTAAGAATTTGGAGTGCTTAACTCAAACGATTTTTTTTTTCAGGCTTGAAATTCAGGAATGTTCTATTTCAGGCTAATTAGTAGAAAAGGAAAAAAATTCCAGAAAGAAGTGAAGATTCCTTCAACTTTGGCTACAAACACATGAGGTTTTGTTGTTTCATAAGCTCATGACCATTATATCTGAGCTACAAGAGTAATAATCATATCCTATTTTAATTAATCTGTTTACATGTTAATCTGTTTTAATAGACTATAATTCTTTAAGGAAAATAGTGTCTTATTCATCTAGCACAAAACTCTTTAACACAAAGCACTCAGTATGTTCTCTGTAATACTAAGAAAGAATTCTTAAAAACTTGAATTAGAATTGAAGTCATGATAAACTTCTAATAAGCCTAACGTATAAGAACTTATAATAATTTAAGATTGCCACTTCGAATTCTATTTAAGCAGTAGACTGAGGGTGGAAAGCCCCGTCATAGAACATGTGACACAAGTACATCATTTTATTTCATTGTAATAGTTTGAACAGTGTTTCTTAGACTATGGCTTTTGATCCATTGGTGAGTTCTGAAATTGATTTAGTAGGTAGTATCCAGCATTATTTGTCTCAGTAGGATGGGATGGGATGGGATGGAATGGAATAAAACAATAGAATGGAATAGAAAAGAAAAAAATAGAATTCAGTAGAGTAGAATAGAAAATTTCAGGGTGTACATGCTAAAGGTGATTATAATTATACTTCTGTAACAACTCGTAATCACTCATATATTTTTCTATGTACTAGTTGCAATTTAAAATTTATTTTTAACTAAGGGCAGTGGTCCAAAAAGCTTGAAAAAAAATATGTAGTTAGAATGTGAGCTTGGCTCTTCTGTTAGCACAGATAATTTTGGTTTAAACACAAAGGCATTTGTTTATCTCTCATCTAAAGGTCTGGAAATAAACAATCCAGGACTAACATGGCATCTCCACAGGATCAGTTCCTGTGCTCCTCCTACTTTGTTGTCTTGCTATCTCTGGAGGATTGCCCTCATCCATGTGATCCAAGATGGCTCACTTCCATGTCCACATTTCAATCGTTAAGAGAGAAAAGAGGGAAATAACAGAGCACCACTCAAAGTTGTCCACAGTTTTTTATTCACAGCAGATGCTATATGTAGTTCCAAGAAAGACTGGGAAATATGATCTATATTTTGGGCAGCCAGAGAGCTAGCAAAACCCCAGAGTTTAATTACTTTGTAAGATGGAGAGATAGAAATTGGGGCACAGATAGCAGTCTCGCCACATTTATGTTTGGTAGACATAAAGGAAGGACATGATACAACTCAGATTTTACTATATCCCACCACTTACATCAGCCTAGAAATTCAACCCTGCCTTGGCTTCTCTTGCTTTACTCTCTTTTGATCTCCTGGTTAGTTTTTATTAAGAATACCATGTTTGGGGAAGCAACCTCTAAGATGGCCCTCAATGTTCCATACCTCCTGGTATTTATGTCTTTGTGTAATGCCCTCCTACTGAAGGCTAGACATAGTGATTTATTTATGGCCAATAAAATATGGCAGAAATGATAGCATGTCACTTCTAAGATTAGGTAATAGAAGAGACACAAAGGATTCTGTTTTGATTGCTCTTTTGCACTCTCTCTTTCTCTCTCTCTCTCTCTCTCACTATCAGTTTCTCAATGGTTCATTCTTTGAAAACCATATCATGAGCGACACTATGGAGAAGCAGCATGTCAGGAACTATTGCCCCCTGCCAACAACCACATAAGTGATCTTGGAAGCAGATTCTCCAACCCCAGTCAAGTCTCCAGAAGTTGCAGCCTTTGCTAACAAGTCCACCATAGTTCCTTGAGATGCTGTGAACTAGAACTGCCAGCTAAACTGCACCCAAATTCCCTACCCTCAGAAACTGTCCAAGATGATAAAAGGTTCAAATTTTCTGGCAAATCCACAAAATGAGTCCTAGTTTTGCAAATGTAAACCGGAGATCAAAACAAAAATGACAAAGAAAGAAAGAAGGTGGAGAAAGAAATACAGAGGCGCTTCAACTCTAAGGAATTTATCTCCTCTACTGAAAATACAAAAGGTGATCATGTAAAGCATATACTAATTTTCTAAATATTCCAACTGCATGCAGATGCAAACCATTATCTCAAATGTGTATGGGTGTATTTTTATCAGATCCTTAGACACCTAAAAATCTCTAGAACACTTGTTGTTCTCTTTACATTTGAGGAAGGAGTGGATCAGGTTAGATGAAACTGAACCTAGATAGCACCATTGACGTTGTATAAATGGTATTATTTTTAACTGTAAAATAAAGCATGCAGAAAAAATTTTTTTCTGATTTTTGGATTTTTTCTGATTTCCTGATTTTTGGATTATATATGTTATTGAGGCAAATGGACATAAGCATACATTTGTTTTTTAAAAAACCAGAATTTCCTTTGAAATATTTAGATATTAGATATGCAAGATATTGTCCATTGTTACTTGACCTCCATTCTCTTTCCTTTTTACATATTTTCCAATAGCACAGAGGCTAAGATGCTAAGAACTCCATAGTCTAGACTCTCTTGCAACTAGGGTTCCATCAGTTAGGCGCACATGCACGAGTTTGTAAGGCACAAGTGAGATGAAAGCCACTGTATTTGTTTTTATTGCTACATAGCCAACTGCCAAAATATTGAGCAGCTTAAAACAACACAAATTTGGGGTGCCTGGGTGGCCCAGTCATTAAGCATCTGCCTTCAGCTCAGGTCATGATCCCAGGGTCTTGGGATGGAGCCCTGCATCGGGCTCTCTGCTCAGTGGGAAGTCTGCTTCTCCCTCTCCCACTCTCCCTGCTTGTGTTTCCTCTCTCACTGTCTCTCTCTGTCTCTCTGTGTCAAATAAATAAATAAAATCCTTAAGACACACAGACACACACACACAGACACACACACACACACAAATTATCTCACAGTCTCCATGAGTACAGATGAGGCTACAGATGAGCTGAGTTCTCTCACAGTGTTGAGATGGGATACATTCAAGGTGTCGAAGAGAGGTACCTCACTGTATGTTGGCATAATTTAATTAATGAAGTCCTTGCTTTCTCCTGGCTGTCAGCTGAGGGCTGTGGTTAACTCTCAGAGGCTGTCTGCTATCCCCCGCCGTGCCACCCTCTCCACAATGTTCAACATGGTTGTTTATACTTTCAAGGCCAACATGGCAGCATGAATCTCTCTGACTTTTTTTTTTTTTAAAGATTTTATATAGGTATTTGAGAAAGAGAGCACAAGTGGGGAGAAGAGCAGAAGGAGAGGAGAAGCAGACTCCACACTGGGCAGGGAGCCTGATGTGTAGCTCAATCCCAGGACCCTGAGATCATGACCTGAGCTGAAGCAAATGCTTAACTGACTGAGCCACCCAGGTTCCCCTCTCTCTGACATTTTTAAGATCTCGCCTGATTTGGTTAGAGACACCCAGGACAATCTTCCTTTGATTAATTCAAAGTTAACTGATCGGGGGTCTTTATTACATCCCTAAAATCCATTCAGTCTTGTAACATAACATAATCATGAGAGAGATATCCCATCATATTTAAAAAGTTTACTCACACTCAAGAGGTGGGGATTACAGGAATTGTACAACATGGAGCTTTGCTCTTGGGAGCTGTCTTAGAGTTCTGTCGACTATAGCCAACTACTCTTTGTTTTTTCCTTCTGGCAAAGACCATCATGGAGACATGAATGTTTAGACAAAGTTGTGGTAACCCAACTCAGCATTCCTGTGTCTAACCACTAATTTTGTGAATGTTAAAAGGCATTTTATCAGCCGTAGTAATGGCAGCAGGAACAATGTTCTAACTTCTAAAATTCAGTGGATGTGTTATACTCTTAAACACACGTAGCTACACTCTGACTTTCACTACACCACTCCGTCCAGAGATCTTATAATACCTGAATTTTAATATTAAATCTCTACTTACGGATGCCTTTGTGGCTCAGTTGAGCATCTGCGTTCAGCTCAGATCATGATCCCGGGGTCCTGGGATCAAGTCCCACATCAGGCTCCATAAGGAGCCTGCTTCTCCCTCTGCCTACCTCTCCCCCTGCTTGTTGTCTATCTCTCTCTCTCTTTCCCTCCCTCTCTCTCTTTCTCTCTGGCAAATAAATAACTAAAATCTTTTTTAAAAAATTCTACTTAAAATACTGTAATGTTTCTGAATTCTGACCCAAAGCTAGGATGATATATTAAGACTGCCAACTTTTCTGAAAAGAGGCAGGTTATGGGGAAGAAAGCAACAAGGGAAAAGGGAAGCCTTACACAGGAGGAGGAAAGAATAGCCCCTCCTTTTAAAGCATGGAGATGCTTAACAGCATTCCTGATGCTTGAAGGAAACTAGCATCTATTGGATGCGTAACCATGAACCTAAACCTGTGGGCTATGAGAATTGCTAGGACTAGAAGGTGGTTTTATGATGCTTACAATTATAGTTCCTTTTCCTTACACTCACGTTCTCAGAGAAGCCTTGCTACATGTTATACTCTGGTCTCAGATAAATGGTGGAAAATTAAGCAAGAATTTGAGAACGTTTTTAAAAGAAAGTAGTGAAGGGAAAACAATATTTCCTGTAAGGCTGGAGCGGTGGTAATACAGTAGCCTAAGCCTTGCCACAGGTCCATGACTACAGAGGGCTTATCAGTGGCAGGACATGATCCCAGTGAGACTCAGAACCCCAGCAAAAGGCATGCTAGGGTACAGGCTGATAGACACCACACAGAACTCACTCTGGATAAATCAGAGGATAAGGAAATCAAGGCAAAGAGGATTCAGGAAATACCACCACAATTTATTGAGGCTTAGTCACATTTTGGCTATACTATACAAACTCCAAAAAATTTTGACTCCTTTGAGTTGGACTCTAAACATAGCATTGTTGATCATTTTATTTTTAATTGGCATAACTCGGAGAATAAGTTCTTCAAAAATGTTGTGATCCATTTGGTCTTTAATTACATTACATTGCCCCCATTGACACTGTGGAGCTATAACTGCAAAGTAAAAGGTCAAAGGTGGTGGGAGAGTCCTAGTATCCATAAGAGCTGCCTACATACTCACTCACATTCAGTGCAGGCACAGCCAGAGGATGTGAGGGAATATCGTTCATATGATCATGTTACAGTATACTGCAAAGGGGATTTTGGCAGGTGTAATTAAGATGTCTAATCAGCAGAGATCATCAAATGGGAGATCATCAAAGGGGCTTCATCTAATGAGATTAGCTCTTAAAAGGAAGTCTGGAGGTTGGAGGCAAGAGAAATCAGAGAGATTACAAGCAGGATAAGGATTCAACTTGAGGGAGATTCTCTCCTGCTGGCCTTGAAGATGGAGAAACTTTCTGGAAACAAATGCAGGTGGCTTCTGGGAACCAAAAGCAGCACCCAGCTAATGAGCAACAAGGCACTGGGACCTCAGTCCTACAGCCTTAGGAATTCACTTGTGCCAATGTTGTGAATAAGTTTGGCAGACAAACTGGAACCTCAGAAGAGACCCTCACCCTAGCTAATATCTCCAGAGCAGTTTCGTGAGAACCTCAGCAAAGAACTCAGCTATGCCATTCCTAGACTTCTTACCTATAGAACTGTGAGACGATAAGGGAGTTTTTGCTTTAGACCAATACATTTTTGGCAATTTGTTACACATCAGTAGAAAACAAACACAATTAGTGTTACTAGTTAATTAAAGAAATTACATTCTTAATACGCAGCCACACTGGTGGTGTGGGGATACATATTGAGCAGCATCTCGGAGCACCATTTCAACAGAGAATAAAGTAACTACAGGACTTTTGAAAAATAAGTGTTGGGGCACCTGGGTGGCTCAGTGGGTTGAGCCTCTGCCTTCATCTCAGGTCATGATCCCAGGGTCCTGGGATCGAGTCCTGCATCAGGCTCTCTGCGTGGCAGGGAGCCTGCTTCCCCCCCCACCCCCCGTTCTGCCTGTCTCTCTGCCTACTTGTGATCTCTGTCTGTCAAATAAATAAATAAAATCTTAAAAAAATAATAAAAAAATTAAAAATTAAAAAAAATAAAAAATAAGTGTTCTTTGTGCTGAGGACAAACACGGACTACTGAAAGAGAGTGAGAGTTTGGGAAAAAAAAGCAAAACAGAGCTTATGTTAACACTGAATTGCCATCACTCCCCCAAAGAAGGAAAAGAAGTATGTACCTCCAACAAGAGAAATACACTAAAATTTTCTGCAGGGCTGCCTGCAAATCTATACACTCTAAAATAAAGTCAACAAATAATGCACATGCACCCAAATGCACAGTTCTCAGAATCATCACCTACAGTGACCTTTAGAAACTAAATTGCCCCACTACAAGGACCCATGCCCGTTAAGTGTATTCAACTCCCAAGGCTATGAATGACACACAGATATCTCTAGATAATTGAGGGAAATATGCATCACAAAAGAGAGCTGTTGAACAAACACACAAAATAATTGATGTTACAAGAAACAGATTATTCAGAAAATGGATGAATTTGAACCCATGTCATCAGAGAAATGCAAGATACTTTATAAGACAATAATGATGAGTTGCTTTATCAAATGATTAAGTAAAAGACAAGACAGTCTTTTATAATTAAAAATATGACTATTAAATTGTAAAATTTTTAAAAAACAGATATGTGGGCTTAATGATGTCAGAAAATGAAATCAATAAGTTATAAGTTAAGGAAATATTCAGAACACAGCAAAATAAAAAGAAGCAGCTATGTAAGGTATTTGGGGAGAAAAAAAAAGAGCATGAACTCACTATCCAGGAGGACTACTATTCTCTAATAAGAGTTTCAGAGTTTACGAGCCTTAAAAATAGGGAGAAAGAATCAATTATGAGAGAAGAAAGAATATTTTAAGCTAAAGAATTCATCAAAATGTGTAAAGAAATAAATGTTCCAAATGTGAATAGAAGTCAATATTTACTAACCATGGTTGAA
Organism: Martes martes; assembly: GCF_963455335.1. Taxonomy (NCBI): domain Eukaryota; kingdom Metazoa; phylum Chordata; class Mammalia; order Carnivora; family Mustelidae; genus Martes; species Martes martes. The sequence continues at coordinate 57,399,693 of NC_137891.1, forward strand.
GACTTTAGCTCAACTCTTCCAGGCATGAGTATATTTCAAGAACAATATAAATATTTTAATTAACAATTAATAGGAAAAATTGCTTACTCAATCTGAGGAGTACAAAAAGCCTTCATAAGTAACATATAAAAGACAAAACTCAACAAAAGAAGTATTAATGAATTTTATTTTATGACATTTTAAATGACCATACTGAAGGACAACACTGAAATTTTATGAAAAATAAATGTATTACATATTGGAAAAATTATTATTCTCCAGAATTTGTAATGAATTTCTATAAATGAGTAAAAACAACAATGAAAGAAAGAAACTATACTGAAAGGACTGTAATGGTCAATAAATACTTTAAAAGTCTATAAATCACTAATTAGCAAGTTCATTATTTAGGTGGCAGATTTGTGTTTCGTTTGTTTTTTCCCATTAGATTAGCAAAAACTAAACATATGCATATATTTATAATATCCAAATATGCAAATGAATTCTCCCCAAGCCTTTGTTATGTCCTCTGACCTGACTCTTAACAAAGGCACCTGCCCATGGATCTGCACTGTCTTGCCCAGCTCCCCACTTGCTTGGTTCAGCCTACTTCCCAGAGTGCCTCCTGCATGGCCTGGTGAATGGCAAGTTGTTCCTCTCTCTTCTAGGACTTGTGAATAAAATAAATCTCTTTCACTTTAATCCTTCTCCGTCAGTCTCACACCAGACTGATCGTCAAAAAATAACATTTTTAAGTAATATAATTATTCCTTACAATTCATACATACTTCAGCAGAATAATCAGAAATACTCATAAAGAGCAATTTATAAGGATGTCCACTATAGTTTTGTTTATAATAATGAAAAACTGGAACTCAACATGGGGAACACCTCACCTAATTATGATTTGTCCATATTACAGATAATAAGCTTCTGTTAGAAAGAATGAGGCAGAGCTATGAATACTGGCAAGGAAACATCTCTAAATTATGATGAAAAAAGCAATGTGCAGAATAATAAATGTAAATGACTACATGTACTTTTCAACAAATATTCTTCTGTATTTCTCTTTCAATCTCTGTCTCCCTGTTCCTGTATATTTACTATATTACATTTGCATAGTCTACCTCCATAGGAAAAATATATATTAATTAGTCAATAAGTTAATGATGGTTATTTTGGGGGCAGTGAATGATATCTGGGAAGATGGAAAAAGAATTTATAATTTATTATATAAATTTTATTTTGTTTGAATTTTAAAAGAAAAATATCTACAAATTGTCCTGCAGATAAAGGCAAATTGCCAAGGTATACATTCTTCCTACCCACTATAGCAGTATTCAATGGAGAGAATTGCCAAGACCAGGTAAGTAGCCAGTAAGCAGGTCCCCAATTCCCATTTATTCTTATACAGCACATAGAGCTCCATTAAGGCTGTTTATCAGATTCCAGGTGAGAAGTCCTAATAACTCAGGCCATGTGACTTCTTAGTTGCAGTATTAGGGAAAACTCAGCCTCTCACCTGGTCACTCAGGGGATCCAATACATATATGACCTGTCAGAATCTTCATTGCTGCTTTAACCCAAAACCTAACTGACTGCAATTTGGGCCAATAGTAACTGGCCTCTCCTCATTCTAATGAAGCGTTGAGGTCCAAGCCTTGCTGTTGCAGCTAAATAATATAGCAAACTGGTTGCAGAATTCACCATATCAGCATTCTTGCCTACGGAAGCAACAGCTCCTTCTATGGTATGACTAAAAGCCTAGGATCCAAATCTTGAGGCTGGGTAAGTTTGGTTGCCTTAAGCACTGAGATGTGACCTATTTCTATGGAGTTTTGTAAAAGGTCATATTCTTTTTTGAAGCTAATCTTCAGGAAATTAGTCTTGGACAATTGCATTAATTTTTATATATATTACTTGAGAAACTAATCTATTATGAAAATGTGATTTAGAGGCGAGACAATAATAATTACCTATTGAATTTAGAGAGAGTAAGGCCAATGATGAGTAATTAATCTATTATGAAAATGTGATGTAGAGGCAAGATAGTAGTAATTACCTATTGAATTTAGAGATAGGAATGCCAATGGTGATCTTGAAGAAGTTGGTGGTATAATAGATAAAAGTCTGATGTCATGGGAGAAAAAAGTGAATAGGGAATGTATAAAACTATTTCAGAAATATGACTTTGAAGAAGGAGTAAGAAGCAGACAATTAACTGCAAGGTGTTTGAGTGGATAAGAACAGATCCAGAAAGACAATTTAAATTGTGTATAATGAGGGTGTAGGAGAGGCTGCAGAGTACTTAAGTGGGAGTAAAATGAGAACAGGCCAGAATCATGCAAGGGAGGGAATGATCGATGAATGATGATAGTCCATGGACACAGGTGTATCTGGAAGAAATGTCTCTGGAGAGGAGATTGAGTCCCCTTTCCACTGTAGCAGGAGGGAAGCGAGAAAGAATGGTGCAGAGATCTGCATTGTGTAGATTTTTATGATGAAAAGTTGAGGGAGGTCCTATCTGACAGCTTCCATTTCATCTGAAAAGTTGGAAGAAATTCATTTTTATTTCTGAAAATCAAAGGAAGAATACTTACTTTGACAAAGAAGGTATTTGAAACAGTTTCCGTAGAGAGAAGAAAACCTCATGAATGAGGGTAAGAGTTGAATTTTCCCAGCACAGTTCCTCATGAATACAAGTGTCAACAACTTACACTATTGTGTTATTTCTTCAACAGTGTTACACAGGCTGCATGCAGATGTGGAAAAGACAGATACTTGGATTGATTCAGAACTGGGAATCTTCCAGTTTTGCATGAGGGGAAAGCCATGAGCAAATGGTATCCTTGGGTTCAGTGCATAGAAAACATTCAAAAAATCTTAACCTCTATGACAATCAATGGATTGAAGCTTTCCAAAATGATCTAAAAACCAATGTGGCTAGAGTACAAGCTAGAAAGGGAGATCTATGGAATTTGATTTCAGGGTCAGAGTTGTTTCAAGGAAGAGCAAAATAGAGTTTGGTCATCAGATACCTAGCAAGAGTAGTGGAGGATGGAGAGTTACTGAAGTTGAGGTGGATACTCAGTACTCTTAGAATTTAACTGTGGCACATACAAGAGGTCCAGAACTTGCATGTGACTATTTCCTACTGTTGTAGGTCTTGGAAATTGGTGACAGAAGATAGCAATTGACAGGAAATTGAGAGATCATCATGGTTTTGGTATTCTGGGATTACCTATTGTTTGGGGGCCTCAGATGTGAGGGGTAGTGTTTCCTCTTGCATGCTCGTGCTTTTTTTTCTTATTCTGATGATCTGTAATTTGGTTCCTTCTCAGGAACAGTAACCTTCTTAGAACATTTGATCAAAGAGCACCATGCCGTTTTGAATTCCCTCAGACCAGAGTATCACTAATATTGCAATACTCAGTATCAGCAGTTGAACTCTTACTGTGGGCAAGAAGTAGAGCTTTGTCCATGAAGAGATACATACACCTGGTTTCTCTCCTCGAAGAATTTTCAGTCTAGTTAGACAGCTTATAACCTATCCTTACAAATAGAATGACTTTATTAGTATAAAAAACGAATGTTAATAATCCATTTCTTCTGAATTCTCAAGGCATTTTATCTGTACTCCCCTTACTAAATTCACATGTGGTATCATAATTTTGTTTTGGAGGAGTCTACTTCTCAAGTTCTCTATTGTAAAGTAAGGCAATTATAGATGTGACCATATGTTTTTGTATTTTATTTAAATTTAATGAAGTGCTAGGCAAGTTTGGCTGTATAATGTATCAATCTATGTTTGACAAAGAAGGGCTATGGGGGAAATACCTTAAATTTTATTAAATTTAATTTCGTTTTTTCAGTGTTGCAAGATTCATTGTTTATGCACCACATCCAGTGAAATACCTTAAATTTAAGAGTTTTGAGACACAATGGACTAGATTTTTCTGCCAAAAATTTACAGCAGTGTAGATAGGACAAAATTCAGTGTGCCTTTAAGGTATATAAGACTAGAATCTCCAAGCACAGAGCCTCAGCAAACCATAAAGTTTTGACAGACATCTTTAAAGACTGGAAGTAATCACATGGATTGACAGTGTTTGTTTTAGACTTGGAGATGACAACAGTGAAAATAGACAAAAAATAGAGCTTATTTGTTCTGTTACAAAATTCTGAAGGAAGAGCAATAGCAATGACAAAATTTATTTTTTAGTGTGCCGTTTACTGTAATTTTAATGGAACCTAAGAATTGACTTGCTTAAAATGTAAACTCAGACTAAATCATCTAATCTTGACAACACTAGAGCCATTTGTTTCAATTCAGGCTGAGAAAAAGTCAAATTGTTTGTCTACAAAATAAACAAGTGCCAACCAATTCCATGACCATCATTCATTCCAGTTTGTTGTGATTGGTTCGTTCATGTTTTCAGCACACTCATCTCAGCAGGCTCAGACTCCCAAATCTATATTTAATTTAAACATTGCACCATCACACAGAAATCTTTCAACAACCTCACTACTGTTTAAAGGGAAAAGGAAAAAGCGACTCTTTACCAGAAGCACTTTATTGTTTAAAAGAAATGATAACAATTCCAAATAAATATTTTTTAAATTCAAGAAGAATATTCTTTGACAAAAATATCTTTTCTTTCATTCTTCATCTTTACAGAATTAGGAGATGCTTGCATTTTAATTTAGTTTTCATTTAACTTCAGGAAGAAAATGCGAGAAAAAGTGCTGCCCAAGATGTGAGAACCAATAATAGACTTAGTTAAACATTTGAATTTGGATTTTAAAACTGAATCAAAAAGTCTTCGCACTTTTTAAGTGGTCATTTGGTCTATTGTTCATTTCTATTTCCTGGTAGGAAAGAGTATGAACTCAGCTCTTTGGAGACATTTTAACGAAGGATCTATTAACGGAGGTGTAATTGAGTTTCAAGGAACATACGAGCGCTGTGGAAGCAGCTCTAGTTCTGAAAAGGCAGTGGGAACAGAACGACTGGAGCCCAGTGGGAATTGGAGGCACAGAGGGGTTTCTCAAGAGGCACTGAAGCCTTAGGCTCATAGAAGGACACAGTCACTGCTGCCCAGAGCAGGAGGGAGCAGATAAAAATACTCACACTTCTCCCCATCACCTCTCCCATGCTTCCATTTCCTACTGACATTTCCCATTAGCTGAAAAGAACCAAAACTCAGAAAGTAGGGGAAAGTAGGGGAGACTGGGTGATGCAAAACCGGTGTCTTATCCTAGGGATGAAAGTCAGGAAGTGTGAAGATGGCATCTGGAATAGGGGCAGAGAATGACCGGGACAATATCACCACACAATGAGTGGGAGTTTCAGTGCATTAGGAAACAGATGATAGCCATTCAAATGCAGACTCTGTCACTTAGTAGTTTTATAGATTTGTGCAATCCCCTTCCCTCCTCTGAGCCCCTCCGCAGAATTCTTTCATAAAGATATCTGCAAAATGTTTGAATTCTTGAAAAAGGATTTTTTTAAGATTTTATTTACTTGAGAGAGAAGTGCACAGGGAGAGGAGGAGACTGACAAGCAGACCATGCTGAGCACAGAGCCCCAAGAAGGGGGCGGGGAGGGGGTAGTGCTACAGGTGGGGCTCGATCTCAGGACCCTGAAATCATGAACCAAGCTGAAACCAAGAGCCAGATGCTTAACTGACCTAGCCACCCAGGTGCTCCTTTAACAAAGGATTTTTAAAATCTCCTACTGTTAGATTTTAGAGGTGGGTGAATAGTATTAAAAAAGAAACTAAATACTGACCACCTGGGGTTAAAACTAAGAAAATAAAAATAACTAAAATGGTCTAAAGATTATATTAGTTGAAGCAAGCACAACCTTGTCAGATATCAGGGCATCAATGACACCATAAACATTTATGAACACACTACTGTAGTATCCCAGGAAAGGGGAAAAAGTAAGCCTGTGGAGCATAAAATTGCCCAAAATTGGGTAATTCTTTAATATTTTATATTACAGAGGTTGAAAAGTTTTGGGGGGACATGCCTTGAGTATTTGGAATGATGGCACGCACTAAGGTGGTATGAAAAACAAAACAGTTTAGACCTAATTTCCCTTCAAGGAGATCATAATGTAGTTGGGGAAAGAAAACATAAAAAGTAAATACCATAAATTCATCATCTGTAATCCAAGAAAGATTACCAAAAGGCTGTGCAACATAATCTCCTCAATGAATTAGAGAATAACTGTGAGGACAGTTCGAATGAGCACAGCTGATAGGTAGGCAGGGAATACAACATTCTAGTATGTGTAATATTACAAGTGTAAGTAATAACACAGATGAGCAGAGGTACCATCAGAAGTAAAACTTTTACTAAAGAGAACAATTTGTTTAAAAAAGAGGCTGAGGTGAGGCTGGACACAATATGCGTGAAGGAATGCACGATTAAATTATTCACGACCATAAACAACAAGGCAAGTCATCTCGCTTTCATCTGATAGGCAACTAGGAGCTATGAAATATTTTGGAAATGGATAGTAATCTGCTCGGGTGTTTAGTGATGATAACAAAATGGCATGGAGAGCAGAAAACTAGCAGGGAGACAAGTTGAAAGGCAACTGCAGTTGGTCCTAGTGTGTAATGATAACTTCCAGAATCAATAGAGTAGTAATGGGAAGAGAAATTTGAATTATCAGAAAGAAAAAACAATGATTTAAGTTATCAACTAGGAAAGAAGAGGAAAAAGGAAGAGTCAAAGATGATCCTAACCCTTTTGAGTTGGGAAGATGATGTTAGTGCTCCTTAGATGCCACTTTTGGAGAGGCATTTTAGAGGTAAACACGAATTCAGTCTTAAATAAAGATTGATGTTCAGTGATAGGTATGCATGAAATTTAGAAAAGCAGGCTCAGAGTTTAAGAGAGAAGGAGCATCTAAAGGTACATGGTGTGGACAGACAGCATAGACATGCTATTTGAAACAACAAGATGACAAGTGGGCAGTGGGGAGGGAGAGGAAGTGTAAAGATGAACAGGGTGGGCACAGTCCATGCAGGGCAATGCTAAACACGTGTTTTTTGATGATCTGGACAATGCACCAGACAAACTTCTAGACGGGTCTGATAAAATCCTGATCTCAGCTAGAACACAGGCTCTACTGAAGAAGATAATGGATGATTACTATAACATCTACAATTTTGCAAATGTAATGGAATGTTCATGCTAGCTGTAGAATTTGGGGCTTCTAATGGAAACATGATTATTTACCAAATTTAAACAGACAACCTAAGGCTTCCTACGTGAGGCAGATGAATTAATATTGTAACCATAGTTGTTAAGTATATAATTGAAATAAATATATTAATTTCCAAAGAAAAGCTATATTTTTATAAATGTAACATGGGATATCAGTGGCATTATCATCCCTTGGTACATTAAGTTGAACCACATGAAAATGCAAAGAGCCCAAATAGCTGAACATTAACAATTTTATATTTTCACCTATAATTTATATTCATGAATTTAACAGATCTCTAAATTTTAAAATTTAAGTTAAGAATATTATAATAAGCCAAGTCAAAATTTTCCCAGTTTTACTTTCTTTGTAAAAAATATTCTTTTTTCAACTATATTTAAATACAAAAAAATTTTCTATAATAAATTATATTTTACTTGTAAGCATAAGAATCAAAATGACTCTTCTGATACTGAACAGAAAAATGAGGACACAGTAACTATTTTTAAATTTAAACAAAATGTGCAGTTTAACAAGTAGTAAAAACAAAGAAATACAACTTTGTCCACTTAACATTATTTCCACCTCAATCCTATTAACATGATAATTACAAACTGTATTATACTCTGTATTCTGTGGACACAAAGCCAGTTTATATAAATGTATTGAATTACTAAACAAAGGAACAAAAATTACTTCTAAAATATTGATCTATTTTTAAAGTAGATTGGACACTTCAGCATGAGCACATCACAAAGCTTAGGACAAAACGGATTTTCTTCTTTCAGGGCAGACGCTATCATAATGTACCTGCTAAATGCATGCATTTGATATAAGAAAATTATGGTAATGTGACATTCCTACTACATGATGGAATATTCTTTTAGATAGTGAAACATATTAATAACACACATGATAGAGTTCTTTTGGTTCTTGACATTTAGAACCAAATTTTTCAAAAATTGTCCTTATTACATATGTATGTAGTTAAGTATAAACACACCACGCATAAAAACAAATGCCTTTGCTTCAATAGTTTGGCACAAGTCAACAGGTGATCACAATTCTCCAGTTCCTTTAAATACAAAGTCTTTAAAGAAAAACAAGTGAAAACATTTTTTAGAAATTATTTGCACTGACATAACCTTTTGAGATAAGGCTGTCTTCCTTTGTGATAAAAGTATTTGGAACAAATAGAAGGGTAAAGGGCTACTCAAAATATAACACAACATTGTCTCCTGTTAAAAGCATGTAACAAAACATTTACTAGGAATCTGTGTGTATGATTGTATATAGTCATGAATACTCATTGGCCTTTGTATGCAGACTTAGCTAATATATATGCATACATGTATATGTAGATATATATATTTAACTTTATTCAATGTAGAAATATATATATATATTACGTGAGTAAAGTTAAATGACATACAAAGGAAGTAATTATAAAAGGTTTCATGTCACGAATCTGACCTCTTTGAGACTGTTACGAATTCTATGAACTCACTCACCACAAATAAGCCCACTTACACATATATGAAGCATTCGGCATGTCATTTCAGGACAAATGCACTTCTGGAGTCTCATCACAAAACCCTGCAATTGCTGCTTAAATTCTATGACTTCGCAACCTTGTTGTCTTTGTAGATTTGTTTTAGATGGCATCGTTACTTTTTAAAATAAAATGTTAAATTGCCTCATGTAAACAATTTTTATGTATTCATCATTAATACTGATTACAAATTGCCCAGAGGCAACTAGAGTATAATAACAGAGAAACCCAGGGACGCCTGTGTGGCCCAGTCATTTAAGTGGCCAATTCTTGATTTCGGCTCAGCTCATGATCCCAGGGTCCTGGGATCCAGTGCTACATTGGTGGGGGGGGGTCCGTGTTCAGCAGGGAGTCTGCTTAAAGATTTTTTCTCCCTCTCATTCTGCCCCTTAACCCCCTCACTTTCTCTCTCTCTCAAATAAATAAATAGGTCTTAGAAAATAAATAAATAACACAGAAGCCCAATTCTGGAAATCAGACTGCCTACACATATGAATCTTACCTCTCCCAGTATTGGGTTCATCACTAAGTCATTTGACTTCTCTGTGCCTCAACTACCTCATCCTCCAACCATAAGTAAAAGCAATCATAAACCACATTAAGCATGTAAAATTACAAAAAAAAAAAAAAAACCCGTAAAGGTGTGCCTGGCACTTGAAAACATCAATCATGGAGAACAATTACTGTTTTCTAAAATCTATCCCTTAAGGTATTGATATGGTTGCTGTTCTGTGTCTTCTACTTTGGCCATTTTCTGAATTATCTTTCTCATATTTTATTGCACCCCATTCTTCTAATTTATAGGTTATTAAAATTTCCACTTGTAGTGGTTGGGAAAAAATGGGGTGAGTTTCTTTGTTTGCTTTACTTTGCTTTGCTTTGCCAAGTATCATGCCTCCATGAAATGGATTTCATGAACTGAGTAAGTCACGATAGTAACTGGCATATTCAACTGCTAAATGTGGCAAGGTGAATTAGCTGTGTGCCCAATATTATAGATTATGTTCTCTACCCACAAAGGTAAATATGTTTTATAATAAAAAAAGATAAGATATTCTCGGTTATAAAACAGTGACACTCAAGTTTTTCTTCATCTGCTTCTTGGAATTTACAAGTTATTAGAAATTTTAATAATGCTAATGCCAACATTTGATGAAAGCTTGAAATTGGCTACTGGCCTTTGATAATTGGCTTAGTAATATAAGAAATTAGATAAATGCTACCTTGAATCTTGTGGTAGATTCCACATGATTAATCAGCACAATATGGAAACAATGAGTCTGAAGCCAAACAATTTGGCTTGAACAATACACATTAGGAGCCTGGTACAAAAATCAATCTATAAACTGGTTCCCATTTTCATTAAAAAAGAATTTTAGTAATACACAGGAGTTTAATAGCTCCACAGCATAGATATTTGCTCAGAGAGTGTTATAAAAAGGGAACTAGACTGGAAAATCAGGGCATCACAATCCTGGATAAAGATATCCAGGAAATGTTTTCATTTTCCTAAATCTCAGTTTAATGCTTTATACTATAAAGTGATATAATTTGACTAGATTTGGGTAGCAAATAGGGGCCAATGTCTATTTTAATCAATTAATGATAATTTTCTGAAGTCCTATGGTAAGACTCATTTTTAGACTCTATTTTCATCTGGCCAGAGGGAGAAGGATGTCATGGACGAAGATGGAGGTAGTGGTTGCACCCATGTCCTACTTTTACTAATGCAGAATTATATAGATAAAGAAGCTCCTTAATAGCTCCAAAAATATATTAATTGCTATGGTCATCCTTAAAATTATCTATCATAATACTTTCTGGCCCACCTGTTTTTACAAATAAATTTTAACTATGGCATTCAACTGAAATGTACTTGACCTGATGAAGGAATAAGTACAATTCTGTGTTTTAAACAGAAATCTTCTCTTACAAAATCCAAATTATCCAAAATGACTTGGTTTATATCACATGAAAAACACATAAAACTACGCTTTGAAACTTGTTTGTTAACACAATTGGCATCTGATTCTTCTTAAGTAACAGGGCATACGTTAATGTGGGTTGTGAACACACTGGAAATGCTGCTGATCCCATAGCTTTTTGAGAGCAGAGGCCATGTCTTAGTTAACTCCCTGTTCCCCCTTAGGGACTGACACATAAACGATGTGCAACAAACATGGACAGAATCATACTTTTCAACTGTATCCAGTCACTATAGCATTCAGTTCAAACATTTATTGAGCATTCATTTATTCTAGTAACAAGCAGTGTTAGGTACTGCAATGAAAACTTCTTTTCAAATCAGTTATTCATTCTTTAAGGCATTTTTTAGGATCAAAAACATGAAATGAAATGTCTTACCATGATTATGATCTCCAGTCTCTCACGGTAAAGCACAATGGAGAGAACCTTATATTATAAAGACCTCTGGCCTCTAGTTCAATAGGCGTCCTACCTTCACGCAGGGCACAGCTTGGATTCCTCAGGAAGTAGGCTTGAAGATGGTGGTTCGTGTGTAGAAAGGTTATCCGTGAATGCCTAAGGGATCAGCCCCTGCACAAGAGAAAGTGAGCAAGAAGCACTGGGCAAAAGGAGAAGCTGAGTTGTGATGGCTCTCCACAGAGGTCTCACCCCGTTCTATGGAAAGTTCTGGAACCGGGGTGAACGTTAAGAGTTGCCCCAAGTTGAGGTTGATTCTCCCATGGTTTTTATTGGCATAAGTCTCCCCAGAAAGGAAATGTGGCCTTGAGTCACAAGCTTCTCTTCAGCAGAACAAATCTGCTTTGGGGTCGCAGCTGAGGCCTAGTTCCTGTACCATTGGCAGCAGGGAAGGAGGCAAGTCCTTCCATTCTGAAGGGGGCTTGCGTCATGTGTCCCTGTCTGCAACAGTGCTGTGGTTCTCTCTTAAGATAGTAGAATTGCCTAAACCCGAGACAGCATAGTCACAAAGACCATCAAATCATATGCTTGGCCATTGTTTCTGAGAATTCTGGGAGAAGGAACATCGGCCGTTAGTTGGTTCATCGGTATAACAGTCAGTTTGCAAGGCTTGTTGCAGACTGTGGCTTGCACTGGGCTACCTCTCCAGGATGGCAGGAGGCACGGGGTGCTGAATCAAGCCTTCAACCAATTTAGCCAGCCTTGTCGTGGAGACCGGCTGTGTCTGCCCACAGGAAGGAATCACCTTGCAATCTTGTCTGCCATAGCGTCAGCATATCCAGCTCTTACAGAAGTTCTGTGTGTTTTAGAAAGGGCTCAGTCTTTACTGCTATTCTCACTTACATATAAACATTGTGAACACATACATAGCCTGTTTTATTCCTTTTCTCTTCTCTTTCAGATGTTAACAACGCCTATGTTGGCTGTGGTGAAGGAATTCCACTTCTGTACCATCAGCCTAATGGGTTGCATATTATCAGGAGCTACTATTTAGCAACATAAACATTACATAAGACCTTTCTTATTTATACCTCCACACAAAACAATGCCAGAAGAGACGAGGCAGCATAGAATGAGTTTCATTAATCAACTTAAGCATTCTGAGCTGTTGTCTGGTTTTCAGAACACCTGACAATTTCCAATGCTCAATCCCACAGGCTTAGGAATTTATAAAGTAAAATTTTTCAGGAAAAATATTAAGTGGTTTATTTTTATTTGCATTAAAAAATCAACATTTTCATGAATCATTCTAAAAGTGTTCCTGTTTAATCATATTTATTGTCATAAATTTTCATCTGCATTTCTATTTGACATACTGTTGGCTGTATAAGTAAAAATAATAATTAAGTAATAATGATCACAAAGTAATTCCCAGAATTTTTAAAGTTTACATCTGTGTTCTCATTTGTTTACATATATGAAATTACATACAGAGACAACCCATTTCCAATGTTCAATTCAAATCAGAGTATTTAGGTAACAGCGCCACCTATTGCCATAAAGTTAAAGTAACCCTATTTGCTACCATGCCCTTAGCATTTGATGTCACAATTCTTATTTTTTCTATTTCTGTCTGTTATCCTAAGTTTTCATTTTCATTTCAAAGTAATAGATGATTTCAAGTAATTTAAATATATTAACGCTTTCAAGAAAAGTACATTTATAAGAGAAATTTATTTGAAGGTTTAAATACACAAAGGGTCAATAAACAATATAAAAATAAAATAATTTAGGCTTAATTTGTTCTCTGTCTTTGAAAGCCAGCATCATAAAAAAGCATGGCAGAAATTTGCATTTTTAATTAAATTTTATATCAATATCAAACATCAATAATAGGTCTTTGATTTCATCTTTCACAAAATGTACTATAATATATTTAAAATAGATCACTGAAAAAAGGAACTATAATTTCCTCCGCTGTGATAAAAATTGTGACTTTCTTTTCAAAAAAATTATTCATAACATTAATTTGGATTTATGTAAGAACATGTAAACTGTAATAGTTCTTACATTTTATTTCATTGTTTTTATTTTATAAAATAGAGTTCAAAATTTACTACACATACACATTCATACAATTAATATCAGTTGCCTATTTTCAAAAACATGTATATGAATATCTTTCTGAATAAAACTGAATTTTTAATATGTATAAAAATAAAAGTTTATTTGCTTAATTAATTCTGAAAGACTTCACTCACTTAGATATATTGTGATATTTTCTATTTATTCTTTATTGTATGTTAAACAAACTGCATAAGGCTGCATAAATTATAAGACTAAGAATGTAAAAAAAAAATTATTGAACTTTCTAGCAGCAAAGTCATGAATGAAGTTATTTTTTTTAAAAAGCAGAATTTTCTTTTAATCTCTCCCAAATGAATTGTGATATGAAGTGGTATTTATAGAGTCTAGAATTTAAAGTTACCTTAGATGAACAAAAGAACAGTTAAATTTTAATATATGCTTCTTGGTCCTTAGGGAAGATATCATAAATCATGTATTTCTAAAACCTAATTATATAGATGGTTTTCAAAATTACAATGACTTGAGTTTGTTTATAATCTTTGTAACTTAGATGTAAAAATTATTTCAATTTTTCAATTGTGTCTTTTAATTTTCATATTCAGTTACATTGAGCTGTTTTGTTGATTATATATGTTTGTATGAAAAATGGTGATATTCTTGGATCATCTAAAATTGTGCTATTTAAATTCAAAATAAACTTTATGAATGCCATGTACAGTCTGAGTATGCAGAAATATTGAATTAGTTTAGTATCACTGTATAGCTATGGATATGTTTAGAAGACATTCAAGTTTAGTGAAAATATAACCAATTACATATGTAGGAGAGTAGGAAACATATCTTTTTTTTCTAGTTTCCAAATAATTTATGCTATCTGTAAAAATTTAACAAAACATCTTACAGATCAGGAATTTTGCTCACAATAGCTAGCACAGTTCTTGGTACACAGTAGGTGTCAAATACTATCTACTCAAGGTTAAAAGAATAAATACAATCACTATGTGGCCTTAGAAGGATCAAAAACATTTTTTTTTCTCAATTTCAACTCCCCTGTGTATAATTGCTTTTCTTATTTGATGTAATTAATTATAGTATATACAACTCCCTTCAAGTATAGATTGTTTTTCAGAAATATGTTAACCTTACAAGACAACATATATTTTGAGGTCAAAAAAAATTGGGGGACAGATCTGACTATTGTTTTAAAAATCTCTGTTTCCTGCAATATTAAAAAATACTTAAAAATTGTCAGTTAATGTCTTCACAGACTTTTAAAAATTCCTCATCTTTGGAATAATTATTATATCTCAGCTGAAAAAATAGAAATAACTTAAAATAGAAGGACTAGACTAGGGGAACAGTGGAAATGTACCAACCATTTTAAAATATCCTCATCCAGCTCTGTATATAGCAGTATATAAGAGACACTGCTTAGATAAAACATATATTATAGTCCATAAAAGTAAAGAACACTGATAATATATACCAGAAACAAACAAACACACAAAAACCCTGCTTGTTTGAGCAAAATAAATACACACGACTGCACATAGGCAGAACCTGATAATTCTTGCAGTCTGAGCGGTTTGGCTTATTTTGTGCTGTCGGAATTAAAACAAGTATTTTGTATAAAGATCTTCAAGGTGTTGAATTTGAATGTTGGGGTCATGCTTCTTTATATAAGATTATCATTAAGGTATAATTCAATCTGGAATAAGTACGAAGAGGGGTAGGTAATTAGGTCTAATGTTGAATTATTTGTCTTGGCTTCCCCACGTAATTTCCTAAGAATGCAGACGAGGAATGTAAAGATAATGGCTGTCCCCTAACCACTCACATCACCGTTGTTTTTATGTCTTAGCTTGACTAGATCATTGCTTTAAATGAGCATCACAAAACCAATGGAGCTTTAGTCTCTGCATTACCTTCTCCTCATAATCATTTTCAATTTATTTTTTTCCTTGCATGTCATCATTTTAATGTAAATCTTTCTTTTTCTTTTCAATAAAATGAAATGATTAAGTAATTCTGCCTTTTGCATGATTAAAGATGATGGATAAGCTTGGGTGGATAAATATCAAGGCTCCTAACAGAATCTGTGCACCTCACATGTCAGAATCCTTCCAGCTTGCTCACTGTTAATGACAGGAAAAATTAGCATGTCTCTGGATAGCCTAAGAAGAACCAGAAGATAAGGAAACTGTATCATCTTTTCTTAGTAAAATTTAAATCACTTTCTTTCCTTCCTTTTTTTCTCTCCCTGTATCTCTCTCTCTCTCTCTCTCTCTTTCTTTTTGTTGTAATTAATCCCTAGATAAAGAGTAGAATTAAATTATATAGAAGTCTTAACCACAATGCAGGTTCATATAAAACTAAAAAAAAAAACTAAAAAGTCAGTAGGTGTTAATAATTGCTTAGTAAGTACACAGGCATAAGCCAATATATGATAGAGAGAAAATATTAATGCAACGATATTTAACAGAATCATTAGTGACATAAAACAATGATTGCCCTAAAAGCACTATTTTGGTCATTTCATCATAATGACTTAAAGGGTAAATACAAATAAAATTAATAGTAATTACTACTTTAGTTTTCAGAACTCCTTTATCTTTTGGTTTTCACAGTTTACTCAGACATGTATTAGAAAGAAGCTATGACAAGAGAACACATATTATATTGTCATTGCTGCTAGATACAAGAACAGTAATGATGCTAAAAATTTATGTTGGGGCCTCTTGAGATTCAGATTTTTTTTTTCATTTAATGCTCAAGATCACGATTTTTTTTTTTTTTTAATTTTCACAGACTCACCCATAGTTTCCTTAGTCAATCTTAGTTTTATAAAATGAAAACCACTGGTCTCTGAGCAGAGGCCTGGGCTAAGAGTAAAACACGCCCCACATCAGTTTGCCAACCAGGACCACACAACAACATTTCCAGACCTAAGTTTTGTAGACATCTGTATCATGGTAGTCTTGTATCCCTTTTTTGACAGAAGAAATTACTATTCTCTGATTTTTTTTTTTTTTTTAGTGTGTTCTGGATGGCAAAATTTGGGCCACAAAATGCTAATTCCTAACCTAACACCATGACAGCAATCACGGCCATCACAAGGATGGAATAAAGAGAGCAATCTAACATCCAGGGGTATGAGTTTCTCATCAGTGCCTGGCAGACTGCCGTGAAGGCTTACAGTAATCCCATTGGACAGCCCTGGTTGATGAAGCCTGGGAACAGGCAGCCACAATGTAGGGAGTTCACAATTGCAAGCATTTGTCCATAATTTAAAGCTATACGAGAAGTGGAGAGTATTCATCTGAACAACAAGCTGTAATTTCACTGGAGTAACATTTACACAGTTTTTAACCCATTAACTTCTTCTTCCCTTATGCGCGCTTTCTTGTTTTAAAAAATACCTCTCTCCAAAAGGCAACATGCAAACACCTAACACAAGCTTATCTGTTAAGCCGTGAAAACCTGCCATAAGAATAAAAGCTTTTTGTTTGGAAACAGCATCAGTGAGTGACATTTCTAAATCTCAAACTTGGCAGTTTTTTGATAGTTTCCTCTTATGTGGTGCTTTCAGTACTTGAAATTCATTTTTAGCATATCACAAGCATATCTAGGCTGGTATTTAGCTTTTTTTTTTTTTTCATTTTCATCTGTGCTGGGTCTGACCATGTATTACTTCAGCCTGAGATGTTACCAAATGTAATAATTCAAGTAACTCCAACTTTGCTATTCCCATGGAACTGTGTGTGTGTGTGTGTGTGCAGGCATGTGTGTATGGGTGGGGAGTTCCTCCATGATCTCATGGAAATGTATAAACCTTGGCAACTCACATTTTATTTGCTTCTCCTGTTACCTCAGAAATCAGGCATCATTTCAAGACAAAGAAACAATGTGGTGGGGCACCTGGGTAGCCCAGTGGGTCTCTGCCTTCAGCTCAGGTCATGGTCTCAGGGTCCTGGGATCAAGCCCCACATCGGGATCTCTGCTCAGCAGGGAGCCTGCTTCCCCCTCTCTCTCTGCCTGCCTCTACTTGTGGTCTCTCTGTCAAATAAATAAATAAAATTTAAAAAAAAGAAACAATGTGGTTTTTTTAATATCAAAATACAGAATGATAGTTACCAAATATACAAAGCACTTCTTTTAAGAATACCAGCGGTTAGATTATCTATCAAGTCATTTTAAATAGAAAAGTTTGCCGTCATCTAAAGCTCAGAATTGGATAGTTAGTGCTGCTTTCTCTTCTTTATAAAAAAATCTACGATTTTGTCCTTACTTCCCCTTATGTTTTTGTCACATCCTCACATGCATACATGTTACTATCAGAGCACATTTTACTTGCTACCCTAGCTAAAAAAAACTAAATGCATTTATATATCATGACATTACTTCGAGTGTCCAGCCTTCACCCAGTGTTTGAAGAAAATCTATTTTTATCACTCTAGCAATAGCTACTTCCTTCCACCACTGTTCCTTACCCCATCTTACTCCTTCCATTTGAAACCATGGGGAAGTAGGACACCTGGGTGACTCAGTTGGTTAAGCAGCTGCCTCTTGGTTTTGGCTCAGGTCCTGTGTGATCTCAGGGTCTTGGGCCCCTTGTTGGCCCCAAGTTGGGCTTGGGCTCCGCACTCAATGGGTGGTCTGCTTCAGAACTCTCTCCCACCTGCAGCCCCTCTGCTTGTATGTACTCTCTTCTCCTCTCCCAAATAAATAAATCTTTAAAAAATAAAGTAAAATCATGGGGAAGTCTTATGATACCTAGTATTAGAATCTTTTACACTTTGGTCTCCTGGTTTCAGTTCTTTCTCAATAAATCCATTAAAAGCTATAGTAATTTTGGTTGCACGTTAAGCCAGTCATTTTAAGGACATCAAGCCTCCCATTTGAAACCAGGACACCATCTATATATTGAAGTAGCAATAAACAGAAAGAAGATCAGCAAACTGTTTACAAGTTAAATATATTACTGGGGTAAAGATCACATTCTCTATTATCCATCGCTTCAATATCCAAGTACAAGACAAAGGGGGGACTGTCATTAAACCACAGCATGCCTGGTCCTCTCTTCCTCCTGGGCCAGCGTGCTCTTTTTCTGAAGCTGTCACATACACTGTGGTTATTACACCAATATGTCTGTGACATATAAAGAAGCAATTTTTTATTCATATCTGATTGAGGATTCTCAAGAATAGCCAAGTATTAATGCCAGATGGTTCTAACTGTGGCATTCCTAATTACTCAGCTATTCCCAAATTACCCTTTGGGAGTCAGGCTTATGCCTATATTTCTCCAAAATCTATTTATTATACCAAAGGTCTTCAACAAATAGTTGCACATTATCAAGTTAAATTCAGACTCCTTATCTCAGCACTCACAGCCCCCACTGCTCTTTCTTCATTTTTAAACTTGGTATTGTAAAATAAGACACAGATTTGGAAAACTACACACAAAAATAGTACTGCTGAGTGAAATATTATAAGGCAAACACTCACGTGATCCCACTCAGGTCCACATAGAGATTTGTCCGCCCAGAAGCTCCATCACACGCTTCATCCCAATGGGAGCCATTCTCTCTGCATTTCTTTATGGTTTCATCACCCAAATATGTGTGCAGCCCTTGTCACTATAATAGTCTTTCCAAAATTTTAATTTGGTATTTTTTACATTTTTAAAAAACCCTTATAATCCCCCATTCTCCCCTTTTTTCTATACAATTTTTCGGGTGAAGAACACACAACTGATGGTATCTTCAAGAACCCACAAACATGTGACCTGAGTTTAGAGTCTAGATTTGCTGATTGAATTCTCACAGTGCAATTTAACATTGTCCTCTGTCCTTTAGAGCTCCTGAAAATTGGCAACACTATGCAGAGACTCCATCAGTCTCAGGATTGATTTCTTTGATGGTGTGTTCTTTCAAGAAGAGACACAAAGCATCTTTTCATTTTGTAATGTTTGCAGCTAAAATGCAAAATACTTAGATCCACTCATTCATTAAGGATTGCAAAATAGTGATATTCTAATTCTATCATTTTGTTTTCACTTATTAGGTGGAACAATTTCACAAGGAGGCTTTGTAGGACAGAATCAATCTATAGCTGATCTTGGAAAGCTGTCTCTCCATTTCCAGAGATGTCTGGATGTCTGGCTTTGACTCTTGACCAATATAAGTGCAGTGGAATTTATGATGTTTTGTTTAAAACCCTAAACTCTCTTGGTGACCCTCTCTCCCAACCTTAAGGCCAGTTTATTTACTGAGAGTTTTCAGCTGACATAACTAGTAAGATAGCCTGAGTGGTTATGTAACCAGAGGGGTATTAGAGACCCCCTGGAAACTCCTGCCTTGAACTCTTCTGAGGCCAAATTCATTGCTCAGAACTTGGTGGTGAATCAAAAGGTGAAGTGTATCTGTCCCTGAATAAGAATCATGGAGAGCTTGCACCCGAATGTCTCTTCATCTCCAATGCCTACTAGCACTCTCTTTCTTTCCATCTTTGACTTTAGATAATAACCTTAAATGAACATGTTCTGTTTTGAGTCTTAGGAATCTTTTCAACTATCTAAAACTAAGAAATATTTTCAAAGACAACTCCCCTCACCTACTAGGTTTTCTTAAAAGATGTATTTATTTATTTTGGGGGGAGCAGAGATAATTCCAAGCAGATGCCCTGCTGGGCCCAGAGGTTGACATGGGGCTGGATCTCAGATCCCAGATCATGACCTGAGTGAAAACCATCAAAAGTCTCAGGCTTGGGGCACCTGGGTGGCTCAGTGGGTTAAAGCCTCTGCCTTCGGCTCAGGTCATGATCCCAGGGTCCTGGGATCGAGCCTCGCATCGGGCTCTCTGCTCAGCAGGGAGCCTGCTTCCTCCTCTCTCTCTACCTGCTTCTCTGCCTACTTGTGATCTCTGTCTGTCAAATAAATAAATAAAATCTTAAAAAAAAATTTTTTTTTTAAAGTCTCAGGCTTAACCTACTGAGCTACCTGGACACCCCTCATCTACTATTTTTTTATATGATGGTTTAATTCATATGTAAGGACAGGACAAATTTGATTTCTTTCCTCTGATTTAACCAGTTTTCAAAGTAGTGAATTGGTTCTGTTATCTTCACCAGGTAATCAATTATGTTTTTTTAAATATATTTTTAAGTGTTTGTTTAAACATAGTTAACAAGCTTAGATTAATTTCAATGTTTACCCTTTTATTTTCTTTATTTTTTGCTGAGCCTTTATCTACCCTCGTTTTATTAAGAATCAATCAACAGTAAATTATGACTCGGGATTGCAGTTATTTTCAAATATTCACAGGGACCCTGAAAACACCTTTCAGAACTATTAAAGACACTTTTGCAAAAACATGTGATGCCAAGACACTTTTCATGGAATGCAATGAAACGATAATGGCGAATGGAAGTAAGATGCTTCAGTTACTCAAAGTGCAGTCATGGGTTTATCTCCATACATTCTACTTTGCATTGCTCCTAAGTTCTTCACCTCTGGTCTGGACATCATCAAAATTATGGCCTACCCTTCCCAATGAGGCCTGTCTTCCTGAAAGCATGAACTTGCATTTGTAGAGTAAGGGTGCCACTGAGGCTGGCTGGGGTGGATATTGGGACAGTACTGAGGCTAGGAAGTGAGGCACACATGGTCAGTGCAGGGTGCCCACCTTGCTACCCATTGGAATGACCTCGGGAACTCCGTAGGTCCTAGAGCTTAGATCTCATCCCTAGAACTTCTGATTCAGTTAGTCCAGGGTCTCAATGTTTACTCTTTTAGAAGCTCAAATTCTCTCATTTGTCCCAGTCATCTTTGATGATTGTCATGCTTTCTGGTGTATCAAGATGTTCTAGAGTTATCTTTTGTGTTTCTCCTCTGCCCTGACTTGGTATCATCCATTACTCCATCAGCACAATCTGTATCCTGGGAATGCTCATTCCTACTGGGTCAGCCATTGTCTTTAGGCCTTTTCAGTGAACAGAACTAATTAATAAAAAAAATATTTTAAAATGCTTTAAGAGTTTAAACTTATATATTTGGACTATAGGGTGTTTACTTAGCCTCTTTTATGTATATCTTCTCCAAACTGAATACACAGTGAACTCTAATGGATATTTAGGAGGTTTGTTTTTAGAAGGAGGGAAGTTACAGATGTTTGGAATATAGAGGATTCACAAAGATCAGGACAATAACCCAGACCTTGTCAAAGGTGAGTCTTTACCAACCCTATGTACAAATGAATGGGAATGAGAGTATTGTCTCTGGAACCTAAAAGGATAGACAATTATGTAGAGTCAGTCATCTTGTTAAGAAATATGATCATGGTCATTGGACACAGCCAGTTCAAGAAAAACTTGCAGGGAGGAAGCCAAGAATTATTACTCTGATCTCACTCTCTTTCCTCCTGATTTCCTTCTCCTGGTAAAATTCATGTTAATCATATTGCTTTAGAACCTGTTTTTCATACTTTCTCTGTTTGTCAATAACTATTCCTCAAAAGCAGTATTTCAATTGCCGAAAGATATTCTGTCACATGTATATCCTGCAAATAATGTACTCAAGTAGTAAATATCTAATCACTTTTTCTGTTAATTTTCTGTTACTACCAAAAAAAAGTTTTTTCTGCTATTATAAAAAAAAAATATGTGGCTAATTGTTTGCATAGGCTTGTAGTTCTACTTTGGGTAAATTTGTAGAAATACAAATGATATTCCAAACAGTATGTACATTTTTAGTATTTGGGGGATATTTTGTAAAATCACTCTCTAGAAATATAGTACCACCTTGCACTTCCTCCAGCAATTTTTTTTTTTTTCACACCCCTGATTAAACATGTGGGCTCTAATGTAAGATTTCCTGGCATCAAAACCTGACTGCACTACTTGCTGGCTGTACAAGGCAAGTTACTTAACCAGTCTCAGCCTCATTGTTCTATAAATAGAGATGGTAGTTATGGTATCTTCTTATAGGTTAGAAAAAGTAAACAAGATGCTGAATGTCTAAAACAGTGTCTGGCATATAGAAAGCAGTCAATAAATGTCAGTAGGTATTATAACTCTAAAAGCACTTCTTTGCCAATTTGATAAGTACAAAAGTTACTTTTTATTTTAACCTGAATTTCTTTAATAATCAGCTTGAATATTTTTTCACTTCCCTCTAGGTAACTTAGGTTCATTCTTTATGAATTATTTATTTATGCTTTTTACACATTTTTTATTTGGGTGGTAATTATTTTAAATATTAAGAAAGTCATCTATATATTAGAGATAATTTGTATATATTATATATTTTAAATTATTTTCAGGTTGTCATTTGGGTTTCAATTGTACTTTATAGGTAATTGATTCTGTAAGGTTTTTTTTTTATTTTTTTTATTTATTCATTTGACAGACAGAGATCACAGGTAGGCAGAGAGGCAGGCAGAGAGAGAGTGGGTGAAGCAGGCTCCTGCTGAGCAGAGAGCCCGATGCCGGGCTAGATCCCAGGACCCTGGGATCATGACCTGAGGTTTAACCCACTGAGCCACCCAGGCGCCCCAGATTCTGTAAGTTTTTTAAATGATTTCTGACTGTTGTCATGCTTAGAAAGGCCTCCACAACCCCAAATTACATAAAACAGCTTTAGGTTCCACCAAAAAACAGACTCAACTATAAAGAATATACTGATGGTTATCAGAGGGGAGATGGGTGGGGGAGTGGGGGATAAGGAGGGCTCTTGCTGTGATGAGCACTGAGCACTGGGTACTAGATGCAAGTGTTGAATCACTAAACTATACACCTGAAACCTAATAAATTGTTTTTCTTTATATTACTTTTTGATAACAACAGTATTATATAACCTTTATACCTATGTTTTGAATACGTTGCCAAATAATTTAGATATAAGCTGTGAAATAGGGAATCTAAACCTCATTTTTCCAGATGACTAAGACTTACACTAATAACTTTTTATGTACAATATAGGATCTTATCCCTGATTGGAACTTTATTTTAGGTGAAATTGTTTATATAAATACGGGTATAACTCAGGGCTTTCAATTGTTTCACTCCTATGCTTATACTTTCTTACACATGTGAGTATACAGTAAGGTAAAGATTCCTTTATAACTCTTATTTTTAACAATTTAATTGAATATTTTATAAAACAGTATATTTTAAAGTAACTAGGTCATAATTCATCTGAGGTTCCATGAATTAATTTATCGAAAATCACCATTTAAGAGAGAGACACCAATAATATTAGACTTCATTATATGTATTTGGGATAATATTTTATGAAACTTACATTGCCTGTGCGTGTGTGTGTGTGTGTGTGTGCGTTTGCATGAGGATCAATTCACATGCTGAATATGCTTCATACTGTAGTTTACAACAAAAAAAGAGTGAAAATCACTGCTGTGACAGTATTAATTCTTTCGGATAATACTAGAGTATTTTTTTCAAGTTCCAATGCCCCCTACCAAAATTTGTCCATATGGATATATACTGGCATTTTGTTAGGGATCACCATCTTTACTTCCCATTTTAAAAGGCAGTTTCATCCAAAGTAGTTTGCAAGACATATCTATTCTCATTACATTTTAGCGTTTTTCAACATGTTAAAGAAATCTAATTTAGAGCTAATATGGATTTGTCTTCTGTAATTTCTTCTCTGCATCTCCCTGAATTTTGTTCACTGCTAGGCAATCACTGAATTTACAACTTTCCTTTGCATCAAGAAAACCTTATTCCAGAGGTGCTGGGTGGCTCAGCTGGTTGAGCAACAGACTTGATTTCAGGTCAGGTCATGATCTCAGGGACCTGAGCTTGAGCCTGGCATCTGGCTCCAAGCTCAGCATGGAGTCTGCTCCAGATTATCTCTCCCTCTGCCCTTCCCCCTCTCCATTCCCCCACAGTAACCCCCTCAACGGGCTCTTGTGTGCACACACTTGTTCTCTTTCTTTCAAATAAATAAATAATCTTAAAAAAAAAAAAAAACTTACTCCTTTAATATGTAGGTAAGAGCCATTTTCCCTGCAAAATGGATGGGTAGCATACCCTGGACCATTTTTATCCTGGACTTTAAAATGCAGTTGACATAGCACTGAGAGTTACAGGTAGCAATGAAACATTTGTCTACACTAAGAAATTGAAAAGTAAAGCTTTCACATACCACGTGGTGTTATATAAGCCATGATAGGAAAACAGTGATGAGATTACAATCTTTTACAAGCTTATTCAGCATTCATAAGTTAATAGTTCCAATGTTAGAGATAGATAAATAAATACAGTTATATATAAAATTCCTTATGGTATCCTTACCAGCACCAAAACCTCATATCAGCATGTAATATGTGCCTGAAATGTGCTGGGAACTCAACATGCATCACCGTATTTAAACCCAGCCCATGAGGTTTAAATCTCTATTGTACAGCTGACACTTACGAGGTTATAAACTCACCTAAGTACACAAAACTGGAATGTGGCAGATCCAAGGCCAGAAATAAGAGTTGCTCACTGTTATGCACTACAAAAGGAGCAAGAAAAAGAGTTGTCTTATGGATTCCATCGTTTTGGAAGCCAACAGACAGAGAGATTCTTTTTCCCAAGTCCAGAATGCCCTTGCAGCACCTAATGGTCTCACTGGGGGGACTGGTTCCTGATTCTCTCCTAGCCATCCAGCTTCCTTTTGTAGTGGCTGGCCCAAGTTCAATGTCTCTCTTTTTTTCCTTTTTCCTGAATTCCCATTTTTCATTCATGTAACTTTTGAGAGAATAAATGATTCATCTAGTTGTACTTCATATACAAGACAAAGCAAGACAAGTTGAATGTTTTCATTTTTCACTTTGGGGAAAAAAATAAGCTTTTAGTCAAATCAACTTAAGAAACAGCTTGAATTGCAAGATAATACTGCTCCTGTAAGTAATTGCTTATGTGCTTGTCCTATTCATAGTGGAAGAGCTATGATTTATGAACATTTTTATTTAAAGTATAATCTTGGATTTATTCCAAATAATTGTCATCTTTGAAATGTTGTCAACCTGGCTAGCCACAGGGATGCCAGAATTAAAGTATATATCAGCTCACCACATGGTCCGCCCATTGGGCTCAAGTACGTTTTTATCCGCCTTTCTTTTATCGCGTATTTCCTTGCTTCACATTTATATTTAATCCATTGGCTTCTGTGATTTCTTTTATACCAGAGAGCATGTGAAACACAGGAGAAAATGAGTAGACATATTCACTTAGCAGGAGCTTTCTCCCTGATACTCTCTCTCTCTCTCTCTTTCTGGCTGAAACTCCATTAGGCAAAAGTGCCCCTGGTATTAATCTAAGATGATCAGCTGTGAAGTGGAACACAAAGGCAAGCCTGGGGTGGAGCCATCTGAGGGTGGGAAGGCACTTTGGAGCAAAAGGATCAAGAAGAACATGAGTTTAAGAGGCAAACTTTCAAATAATAATAGGCACAGGAAATAATGTTAGCTACAGCTGCAAACCAAATGGGAGAAGGGAGATCCACCAGGGCAGAGATGAATACCGGCCTCGCAGAAGCTGTGCGGAGAGCCCAGAGACCACCGCCGCCATATTGCAGTTCAGTTGTTCGACCCTCCCCTTCCCTCTCTAAAATTTTCTTAAAATTTTAAGTACTTGATGTTTTTTCTACTACATCCCTTCCACATCTTACTCCTGTGTCTTGCCTAACTTGCCACTGATGTTGTGTTACAGGCAGCACTGTTTACCATATATACCATACACTCCCACAAATTAGAAATTATAGACTCTCCCTTGCAATTCTCTTAGGGGATAGATCTAGTTCCAACCAATACTAATTTATCAGCCGTGACATGTTTCACTTTTAGACTCTTAACAAACAGCTAAGAGCCAGTGTGCCATGTCCACCTCCCCAGGGAAAGGGTCACTTACAACATGTAGGAACCCCACGGCTCACCAATGAAAGAGCATCTCCAAGGACCGGTATCTGCCTTCCCATGAACAATTATTAACAGTTGTATGTTAGACTTTTGTGCTCCTGAGGTCAATTTGTTCCTAATCTAATCTATACATTAAGCTATATTTTATTTTATTCTGTTCTATTCTATTCTATGGGGTGGGGTACTGTTATGTATTTACTCAACAAATGCACACAGGGAGGAAAAGAAGTCACCACTCTCATAGAACTATCACTCTAGTGGAGGTAAAATACAATGTAGTACAATGGTATGATGTAGCAGATTGTATTTTCTCCAAAATGATCACAGATATTTCTGGTTTTTCTTGATTTTATTTATTTATTTATTTATTTATTTATTATTTCAATATTTCATATGAGTATAGTTGGCACACTTGAAGCTACATTTTAAACTAATATGTACACTGGTATTCATTTTTAACATACAAATTAAACGGACAGAATACACACTGGTCATGTATTAGGACACTAGGATTTTACTTCCATCCATTTGATGTTCCTTTAAAATGTGTATAGCGTTTCTACAGTATTTTAGTCATTGTTTCAGATATGCCCTAAGAATAGTAAATAAGAGAGATCCCTGTTGTTAGAAAAATGGTAAGATAAAAATTAGGTAAACAAATAAATTAGTGAGGTAATTAAAATATTAATGTTTTGTTAAAAACAATGCCAATATTAGATAAGAGACCTGGGTTGGGGACTGTTCAACTGAGTAGTTAGGGAAGGCCTCTTTGTCTTAGAGTTAGGCATGAATGAAATAAATGAGCTAGTCCAAATATTTCAGAGAGAGGTCTTGGGTATAAATGATTTTAGTGAACTAAGGAAAGGAAAGAAATACAACGTGATTAAACCATCAAAGCATAGTGAACCTGGAAGGAGTAGGAGTATATGAGGCAACAGTATGTATTAAGAATTAGAAATTTTTTTTAAAAATTCTGTATCAGAGAAATTTAAGTAGGGAAACATATTAATCATGTTTACATTTTCCTAAGTTCATTCTGGGCATCGTGCAGATAATGGGTATATTTTTAATGCAGAAGTGACCAGATCACTAATAAATTAGATGTGCAAAGTGTAGAAATAAAGAAATCAGTAAGAGCTCCTAAGATCCAGATCCATGGTGATACCATTTGCTAAGAAGAAGGAAGCTGGGAGAAGTACTTGTTTCCAGATGGGATTTATGATACCAATTACACATCCAAGTGGAGTTGTTTAATAGGAAATGAAATGTAAAATACAGAGCACCGTGGAAAAGTTATAGTGAGATAAAATTTGGGAATTTTTTATGCAAACTTCATTTAACTTGATTTGATTAAGATCGCTTAGGGAGAAAGCTTCGAAAAGAGTCAGCTGAGGATAGAATCCTGGAGTATTCCAGTATCTAGTAATTCAGAGTCTTAATTCCTCAATCTCTTACTGCCCCTCAAAGCAAACTACTCAAAGTTGCTAAAAGCTTTGTCTTGAGGGGATCCAAAAGAGTGATTCTAGTGAAAATTTCAGGTATGGTGGTAAGCTAGTGGGAGAAATAAAGTCAGTAGAAGAACACTTTTGAAAAATCTATAAATCATGCTGTTTAGGTGGTTGCTCACTCTATCTGCAGCCCAGTCCTAGTTATGAAATAGTTACCTCACTCAAAGAATCCTTATCCTACGGCTCTACATAGGGAAAGTAAGGGCACACCATCCTTTAATACATACAGGGCATACAATCATACATTTGAAATAAATTATCACCCTGCCACAAATCTTGATTGGGTTTCCACAAATAGCCCACTAGTGAAAGATTCACTTGGCTGGTCAAGAAAGTGATAAGGGGCCACAGAAATGAGTAATTGTTCCAAGAATGATCTGACCTAGTTTGTTACATGGCTTGGGGACATCACTCAAATTTTCTGTCTGTGTTTTGAAGCAAGTGCTTTGAAATGATCAGCAGTATAAGTTCCATTTGCCATCTTTGTGGCCTATTTTCACAGAGAAACCACCACCCTTGCTTACCAGGTAACACAGGTAGAGTTGTTACTGGTAACAAAAGGGACATCAGGGACAGAAGCAAAAGACATCACAATGAAATAATGATGTTCCACTCTTGAAAACCATGGCTGAATTCCAGAATACTAGCCATCGGCCTTTCTCTAGCACTGTAAATACTGTATCCTGACAAACCGGAGAAAGATGCTAAATAAAATGTTTGGATTACAGTCTTAATTAGTAATTTCATGAAGGATCTTGAATTGTTTGAGAAGGAGAAAAATGATTCACTCAATTTATTTTGGTAATTTCTTGCAGTCTCTTATAAATACACTTAGCAAAATTAGACTCACAGAATAAGCATAGATGGGTTTAATTTGTCATGAGTGATCTTAGTGCCACAGATTAAGTGTTGCTTACATTGGATTGTAGCGGAGTATGTAGTTGCCATTAGCAATTTGAGGAGGAATAAAAACAAAGAAAAAGGGGGTAAGTGGAATACTATAAGAGGGCAAATGTATCTTCACCTTAGATCAAGCCTTGGCTCTAGGGATCCAGCAGTCTTCAGATTCATGTGAAACGTAGGATCCTGCTACTCGTTGTCCCTTCTCCAAAGTTTCTCACATCCCAACACATGCCTAATTTACTTAATGTTCCACGAGACTTACCGTGTCTCTTTTTTAAATTTTATTTTCCAGTTATATGTCTCACTCTGGGGGTTCTCCATTTCCTTCCGCTTTTCCAGCTTGAATCAAGCCAGTTGGGAATTGGGTGACTTTGAGTGTACCAAAGTTTATATCCATTACCAGTGGAACGTCTGAGAAGCCAGGGTAATAACTGGGTTTAGCTTATTGAATATGGTATATCCAGTCACTTTGTCTTGCATTTATTTTTAGAATTTTTTTATTTTATTTTTTTTTTTTTTAGTTATCTCTAGGCCAACACAGGGCTTAAATTCATGACCCTGAGATCAAAAGTTGTATGCTCTACTGACTAAGCCAGCCAGGCACCCCTAGATTTTTGTTTAATTTTGACTGAACTTTCAAATATCAAACACCTTTAGATAGTCATCCAATTAATCAATTTATTTATTAAATATTTATTGAGTACTTATGCTATGTTGGATATAAAGCATATATGATGCTTATATGTTTATGATATGCTGGATATAAAGCAGTGAGCAAGATAAATGTGCTCTATGCCCACAGGCAACGTGTGGGCTTCTATGGAAGCAGGCACTGTATAAAAATTTTCAATGAAATGAGATGACTGTTATGTACAGAGTGATTTTGGAGCTCAATGTAACTATCATCAGGAGCAAATCATGTCCTATTTTAACCTGCAGAAGACTGAATTCTGATTCACACTGGCATAAATTCCTGACTTTCAAATAAATTAGTATGATTAAATTCTTTGTCTTCAAGGCAGTCCACTGAAGCATTTCTTGACATACTTAATATGTACACCTTGTTTTCCATCCATGTAAATCCTGAATACATAATGTCAGACACGGTAGAAATATCATAGAATAAGGACTGTCCATTAAATTAGAGACATTAATGTAGTTTCAAACCAAATGCTAATCTACACTTTGTGAAAAGATTCTTGAGTCACATTTGAGATCAGCAAGAAAAAGGACCACTTCAAGTATAAGTGATGTGAACATAAGAAGAATAACTCCTATTTGCCATCCCTGTGCTACCCTAAGCACACCCTTTCGGACTACATAGAGAACACCTCTCCAAGACTGAATTTCTTGAATTCAAGAAATTGAAATTCAAGAAACTGAATTCTTAGACAGGGTGCTACTCATTTCTGCATTTACTGAGGGGCTTAATCATTATAAATGGGAAAGCGATTGTAAACAGCCTCCCTCCACTGAGAATTATCACTAGGAAAATTCTTTTGTTATTTAACTCTATCCCCCATTTTTTTAAACAAATGGAAGAAAGTTTGTTGGGTGTTTCTTGGAAAATGACCTATTGCTCCACTCTTCATTACCAGGTGATCAAACTGCACCTTCCTAATTCACACGATGTCTCTGATATTCATATATTGACTTCATTATTTTCTAAACTCATACTGCACCTAGAAAAGTTGGAAGCACCAAATGCAGAAAAAAAAAAGCTAAATCAATTTGGCAAGGTATGACATATACGCAATAAAACAGATGCTCTTCTACTTTTTTTTTCACTGAATTTATCCAACAATTCAAGTACTTATAGGATAAAAATTCATAGAATAAAGGAAGAAAAAATATACACTTGTACGCTAATAAACCACGTGCAACTACTTATAAAACCTCCAAGTTCTGATCGTTTTCTCTCCATTAAAAACATGTTATTGGTATGAATGTATAATAATTGAATTTTTCACCTGAACAAAATGGCAAATTATTGCGATGTTTATTCTAATATGATTTTCATCGTTTCTTAAGGAAAAAATGTTTCACAATTTTCTCTTTACCAACACATTTCTTGGGTCTTTCTCCCTCAGTGCACTGTTTGTTCTGAGCAACTTATCATTTCGCATGCTTATTTGGCACTTCCCTAAGAGCTTATAAAAAGCCTTTCAAATAATCATTCAACCAGATTAAAATTTTAGAAGAGAATGCAATCGGTAGTTTTGTTGGGGATAGGGTGGGCAACATTAAAAGAAAATTGTTAATGTTGTCTATACCACTTACATTGATTCATGGTGAAAAATGTTTCTTAGTTTATTGCCTCCATCTGAACAGCAAATCTATGTAGAAAATCTGATCAAAGCACACTCTTTAATAATGCATCATGTCTCACTATTGACATTCTTAAGTTGTGTTGACTTTTACAACACTGGTAATGGTAGGAGAAGACTAACGTTAATAAGTCGACTGATATTTAAAATATATATGCTCCATCTGAGTATTTGGAAAGTCATTTGAATGCTGTCTGAGGTCAAATGAGAAAAAAAAAATCTCTCCCAATGGCTGATGGAATAAATGTAGATGAATGTAGACAAGTGTTTGTCTCTATGCATTTTCTTCTCATTGAGTAGAAACGTGTTGCTGTGTATCAGGGTTGCACTTTAGCTGTTGGGTACCCAGTGGATTGGTCATGAAGTGGCTGATTTGTGAGTGGTGAGTTTTCTGATTTCAGCACTAGCAAAGGTGTTCCAAGAGTGTTGTCTCCTCGGTTGGTATTCTAATAACCTTTCAGCACTGAATTGAGATAAAGCAATGGACGCCACTAATAGAATTTGCTGCAGGGAGGCCCATGGTGAATTGCTGACTTCACCATGAACTCTAGTGGTGTAGGACACTAAAACAAAGCTGTAGTGAAGGAAAGAAAAGTGAATAGAACATAAAGAGGAAATACAATTTTTAAAAAATTATTCTGCATATGC
Source organism: Martes martes (assembly GCF_963455335.1). NCBI lineage: Eukaryota > Metazoa > Chordata > Mammalia > Carnivora > Mustelidae > Martes > Martes martes. The sequence goes on from NC_137891.1 coordinate 57,431,227, forward strand.
AGAGACTATAAAATGGTATGTGACCTAACATACAACAATTTTCTGCATTCAATCCACTGTCCTCTTAGGTTAAATAAGCACTATGACAATGCACATGTTTCTATGCTGCTTTGCAGTACTTAAGACGGTATTATACATTATAATAAACAAAATGCAGGAATGTCACAGTTGGCTAAATTCATATCAATTATGAACTTAATTTTTACACACATTTAATACTTATCTCATTTCAGACTTTGCTATACTGAGAAATTTTCTTTTAAAGAAAAATGGTTTATACAGTTCACTTCCTGCCATAATCAAGGTCTTTCTAACCTGATATCTGAAGGTTATGCTTCAGTGAATAATTCAGTAGGTTAGTGAAACTCTGGCAGCAAAGAAAGTGCTAATCTTAGATGGAAGCTGTGAGGGATATTAAGAAACAATTGCAAAAAGTGACATATTTAATAGAGAAAGATTACGCCGTGCTACATCTATTTAATTTGAATTGATAAATTTTGCCAGTATTTTATGAGATGCAGACTAGAAATTATGTGAAACTTCAGAGTGTCACTTGAGTCTAGGAGAGAGAATAAAGACCTTAAAAATATTTTATTGTGATTTGGAAGACTTCTGGACCACTGAAGAGAATTTTGAAGAAACTGAAAATAAATTCACTGTAGGACTCTATTAATTTGAATTAAAAAAATAAAGGATATAGAAGGTGATTGGCCAAAAAATACATAAGGTATGGAATCAAAAAGAAATCGTGTCATGAGTCCTTGAAATCAGGGAATTCCTTCTGGACTGTGACTGAATGCAACTGGCTTCTCTCTCCATTTTTCAGGGGAAATGTAGTTGATCTGGCTGAGACAAGTCTGAAATTATGAATAATTGCAAGTGTGAAAATGATAGTGGGCAGTTTGTGGCCTTAATCACTAAATAGATCCGCATACGAACCCATCTTTGACATTTATAATTATCTTTTGCTATGTGTTCGCCTGACAGTATTTCTAAAAAAGAAAGCATAAATTCTTCTAGTGCTTAATCTAGCAGTACTTAATTTAGGAAATTTAAAATGGAAAATTTATTAACGAATTAACTTGAACAGTATTTATGTGTGGGGAAAGATATCTAGTATAAAATATCTCAGAATCCATTCTCCCTACTCAGAATATATTCCATGAAACGTAGGATTCCACATCGAATCAGCTTGGGGGAAATACATAGTGTCTCTTCTTTTTGGCTATTCACAATATAATTTAATGAGTTAAAATATCTGAAATGTCCTGCAGGTAAACAAACAGAATTTTAAAAAATATATATTAACCAAAAATCATATTGCTTAAACTTTCATTTTCCAATTTTTTTTGACTTCCATATTCAATCCTCTTCCATATAATTAATACTATTAAGATCCTGCAGAATGCTGTTTTTGAAAATTTCTCCTTATATTGCTGAGCATATATTGAATTGAAATTCCTTTATTTAAGTCACAACCCTCAATATGATGGTATTTCGAGGTGACACCTTTGGAGACTAACTAGGTTTTAAGCAAGATCTTGAGAGTAAAGCCCCTCATGATGAGATTAGTGCCCTCAAAAAGTGGGAGAGATATCAGAGCTCCCTCTCTCTGTGCACACATTCCCAGGAAAGGCCAGGTGACTCACAGCAAGAAGGTAGCTATCTGCAAGCCAAGAAGAAGGTTCTCACCAGAACCCAGTCCTGCTGGTACTCTGATCTTGGACTTCCTGACTCTAGGACTATAAGAGAATGAATGTCTCTTGTTAAACCACCCAATCTATGATATGTTTTTAATAGCCCAAACAGACTAAGAAAATTGATTTATCATTTCTCATTGTATGTCCTATTTTATCCATATCATATCCTTGGATGACCAAAGTTTCTTCTCTTCTCAACCCACACAGGGACATACATCTCGATCTTGTAAAAGGTAGGGACTTTTAAAAGTGGAAAGCACAATGGCCTTGCCATTTTTCTTAACATGCAGGTTTTGCTGCTATGTATCTTGGAATAATTTCCATACTGACCATAGTCTTCTCACCTAAAGCTTAGTATAGTAACTCTACATTATAAAAATTAAATAAGTCACCTTATATAAAAATTTAGAACAGATTCTGTAGTCAGTAGACAATCAGTGTGTGCCAGGACATCATTATGATCATCGTTACAGCAAATATAAGAGCCAAACCAAACAACTCAACTATTACTAGTACGCATGTGTGTGCTATAATAATACCACAGCAGCTTTGCAGTACAGTGATATAGCAGGTAGCCTTGGGAAAGAAGTCTGCTGGTTCCCTTTCCTTCCTAGCCCTCTGGCAGATTGAGAGAGATAACCTTGCCTATCTAGCTACTGTGACAGATGCTGACAGTGCCTTTTCTCACATCCGTGGATCTTAACCTTTCAGGATGCTCCTGCCAAATTCTGGTTGCCATACTGTGGTCTATGGCCTAAGTATGCCTGAGTGGGCTTTTGATCTGGGACTTGGCCTATATGAAGCAGGTTGGACATACTGGTGAAATCAGTTATCTAGCACCCTCATTATTCTTTAAGAAGTGACTCTTGAGGATGTGAGGGCAATCTGGCTGTGACTTCTGTCACCCCATTGATCATTAATGTTGATGCGGCTGATCTGGCTGTCCAGGCCCAGGTCGCCTTCCTCCCTGAGCACTCCATGTGCGTTCTTCCTGAAGCTGTATACTCAAGGGGGTGGTGTGAAGAGGATGACCTTCCCTGATAGAGGAGGACCAGGGAACCAGGGTATAGGAGTAGCTGTACTCCCCTGCTTGAACCTCCAAACAGGCTCTCAAGGTCCATTTGGAGGAGAGTGTAGGGTAGTCAACCTTCCAAGTCTCCAGACATCCAAATGAGATGCTGCATGTAACAGCTTATCTTTCTTTAAGAAAAAGAAAAGGAAGGAAGGAAGGAAGGAAGGAAGGAAGGAAGGAAGGAAAAGGGAGCAAGGAAGGAAGAGAGGACTCTTGAAAGTTGAGTATAAATCTCCTAATTCACTTGCCACTGAGTGGGATAATTCTGAGATAAGTGCATTTCTGAATTTCCTTGAGGGAATAAACTCACTTCCTTACTTTTCTTTTGGTAAACACCAATTGTTTCATATTCCAAACATCTATTTGCATTTGTAGCTTTGTCTCAAAGTCTGTTTCTAGGAGAATCGAACTTCAAACAACTGCACCTCCCTTGGGTGAGGAGGCAGCCCTGATGTCGTTGGGACACATCCACACATAAACAGTTTCCTCAGAGATGCTAATTTTTTGATCTACCTACTCTGAAGTCTAGGTTTGTGACTGCAAAATTGTTACGAGTTCCAGTTGATTCCATTGCCTTTTCCTGAAAAATCTTCAAGACTTATTTTCTGAGAACATTATAAAAACTACAAAACCAAAAATGAACTAGCTAGGAACTGAATGTGCACTCTGTGTAATGGGAGCACCAACTGTAATATAATTGACCTTGACTCTGAAATCATCTCAGATCCCTGAATTCTACCTGGGGAGAGCTTTACAAATATCCTGAAACTTCTAGGGAAAAACACAAATTTGTATAATCCCCTGTGTCTCTGGGACCATACTTCCATTCCAGCCTCCTTAATTTATTTATTTATTTATTTATTGGAATTTTTTTTTTTTTTTTTTTTTTTTTGTCAGAGAGAGAGAGAGAGAGAGAGGGAGTGAGTACAGGCAGACAGAGTGGCAGGCAGAGGCAGAGGGAGAAGCAGGCTCCCCGCCGAGCAAGGAGCCCGATGTGCGACTCGATCCCAGGACGCTGGGATCATGACCTGAGCCGAAGGCACCGCTTAACCAACTGAGCCACCCAGGCGTCCCCTCCTTAATTTATATAAAATTCCTTCTCACACAAATTAGCAATAAGTGCAGTGACTTTACTGAAAACTGGCAGAGGTGGGAAATGAGAAATAGTTTGTTCTGTAACAAGAAAGGAGTCATTTTTCTCTCCCAGAGCATTGCACAACCCATTGTCAAAATATTACCTGGCTACTATAGCCTCTGCATTATAGAACATTTTTTACACTCTAACAGATATTACTCTGGCTTTACCTAAACTCATTCGCTAAAGCATGCTGTCTCTCATGCCCCAATCTTTCTTCCTTTCCCTTCTCTTTATACCTCCTCTTTGACAACCAAATTATTTGTTGCCTAGACCCTCAGAGTTTCACCATCTCCCCCAAAGTCACTTCAAGAAATTTTCCTCTTGAAGAAGAATAATTCTAGTGCTACTTCTTTATATCTATACTGTTTACTTTACATATAGAATGTTTATGTTTATGTATATAGAATAACAACCACCAAAATAATGGGTTTTTGTAATTACTTATCTCTTCTCACTCTGCCAGAGTTAATAACTATAGTTAAATTATAGTGTTCAACACAACTTTAGAAGATAAACAAGTGAATATTGTTTATTACTTATTCATTTATTGTATCTTCATGAGAAGCAATATATAATATTGAAACTGAAATTTCAAAGAAATCCCTGTATAGGAAGAAACTACTTTTAAAAATTCTAATTCAAACTAAAATTGATATGAAATATTATTAAGAAGTCAGTAATATTTCTGACATGACCAAGTGACATGGCAAGAATTACAAAGGTAGTGTTTGAATGAATGAAATTTCTGAAATATTCCCCTAGGGTGATGGTGATGTTTTGGTTTTTGTTCTTGTTTTCATTCAGTTCAGGGCTTGAACTCATGACCCGGAGATCATGACATGAGCTGAGATCAAATGTGGGATGGTTAACCAACTAAGTCAGCCACCCAGGGGCCCCTATGGTATATGGATGTATTTAACAAAGAATGGCTGGGGTAGTGTTCATTGTGATTCAGGTTCTATTTTATTTATTTTGAATGTTATATATTTTTTTTATTTTTTTTAAAGATTTTATTTATTGATTTGTCAGAGAGAGTGAGCACAGGCAGACAGAGAGGCAGGCAGAGGCAGAGGGAGAAGCAGGCTCCCTGCTGAGCAAGGAGCCCGATGTGGGACTCGATCCCAGGACCCCGAGATCATGATCTGAGCCAAAGGCAGCCGCTTAACCGACTGAGCCACCCACGCGTCCCTGAATGTTATATATTTTTAAAAAATATTTGATACTCCTAATTGTACTGTTAAATTTATTTTATCAGAGCTGATATACTAATTTCAATTAGTTATGACTCTGCACTTCACCAATTGTTCAAAGTTTAAAACTGATCTTATTAGGGAAAGTTACTTTGCCGTACTTATTTTCTTGTTTAACTTGTCATACACACCTGTGCAGAGATACACAGATAGAAGATGATAGATGATAGGTGGATACCTAGATAGATAAGCAAGAGTGAGAGCAAGAGAGAGAGATACAGAGAGAATTAGTTTCATCTGTGGTACTCTTTCAATGCATTATCTTCCATATTTCTACTTTCAAAATGCCATCTTCTACCCTTCTCTAAAGTGAGTCAGCTTCTGCAGTCTACTGTAGATTTGAAATAAAGAGAATAAATCCCAAGCTAAGTACTTCCTCAAAGAGGTTTTCTCTTCACTTATTCCATGGTGCTTTAATCTAAGATTCTTATACCATAACCCCCAAATTTCAGAAACCATGACTAAAAATGACTTTCATGCTGCTCTACTAAACTTTCATTAGCTAACAATTTTTGGATACTTATTCAGTGACATTAAATTGCTTCAAAAGTTGGAACAGGAGAGGGTGAAGGTCATAGCCATCCTCCAGAATGCCTCACAGTGTCAGTAGTTATTCATTTACCAAATGTGTATGGAACGTTATGCCAAGATTCACATAAATGAAGACCAAATGGATTTTGTTTTACAACAAAAATAAACTTTATTTTTTACTTCTCCATCTTCAGAGTGAATACAGTAAAATACTCACACAGATATTAAATATTAAAACATTTATCTTACACGGACTGAATGAGCCACAGCCTAATTTCAAACTTCGCCATCAGTGCAAATTTTTCAGACACTAAAATAATTATGCAAAATCTTCTCCATCTGTGTTTTGTTTCCTACCTTGACTTTGAATATGGGTTACACTTTTGCAAAATATTTTCCACATATTGGCTAATTTTATCCTCACAGCAAATGGATAGATTATGTCATTGCCCCCGAACTCATCAGTGAAGTAATAGACAGATGAGAAAAGCACTTAGCCCTTAAGGATAAACATGTTCTTTTCTAAGCTTCCATTCCAGTCCCTCCCATTTTGATTATGTCCCCCATCACCTGGCTAGCTATGAACAAATGGTTCTATGAAGAAGTAGTGACTAGGGAAGCAGTCATTCAGTTGTAGACTTCAACTATCCAACCATTATCTTAAAGCAACTGTGCTTTCACCTTTGTACCAAGTAAAACACTCTGCCAACACATCTCCCCAATCACTGCTATTGATAGAAAAACAAACAAAAGAATGACCCATCAGACTTTGTCCAAAATATGTGATTCAGTGGCTCTGTTTAGACACCACATAGAAAGGACATTTGTCTTGTAAGATACCAGCCTTTCCACTTCTGCCCTAAATCCTATAATTTTCACTTACCTTCTATTTCATTTCCTCTCCATCCATCCATCTCCTCACTTCTGCCTTCAAGCGCACCCAAGACATTTACTATTAAAGAAAAAAAATTCAACACTGTAGCTTCCAACTAGTATGTATTTTATTTTTCCTCTCATTGTGTTTTCAAAACTTAACTTTCCACGATCTGTCTCTAGAAAAACTTTAAACGATGTATTTTATAAATACTTGAATGTATCTAACATTTCAAATGTATTAAATAGCACTCAGTGAAAAATAACTTCTTTCTCCCAACAACTGCCCAGCCCCTTTTCCTAGAGGCAATCACCCTTTTACCAGGGTACAGTTCCAGAGGTAGTCTAAAGGTATTTAAGCATATATGTTTATATCCTGATTGTTTTTTACACAATCAATTACATACAATGTGTGTTGTTCCCAGAGTTGGTTTTTTTTCACCTGATATTAATTATATTGAAAGCTGTCGCATATCAGTACATATCAAAAGGCCTAGGTTTATTTTTGATGTTTCTTTTATTTGTCTGTTTGCTTATTTGTTTTAATAGCTGCTCTGTTGTCACTGTGTAGGAATACCACAACTTATTTACCTGTTGATGAACATTTAGGTATCTCAAAGTTTTGATATTTAATAATATTGCAAAACCTATCCTCTATAGATGTCATTGCTCACATGGGCAAGTACATGTGCCAGATAAATTTCTAGGCTTAAAATTTCTTATTTAAAAATAGAAAACAGATGCCCCTGTGTGGCTCAGTCAGTTGTGTCTGCCTTTGGCTCAGGTTATGATCCCAGGCTTCTGGGATTGAGTCTCTCATTGGGCTCCATTTCTCCCTTTGCCTGCCACTCCCCCTGCTTGTGCTTTCTTTCTATCTCTCAGAAAAAAAAAAAATAAATAAATAAAGGAAGTCTTTAAAAAAATAAAAACAAAACAAAAAATTATTTTAATCTTTTCTCCCAATATACTGCTGAGTTATTCCATGCTTTAGTCAAAACAAATGACTCACTAATTGCTAATCTTCACAACCTTCTTGTTTGCCTGCTTTTCTACTGATATTCATTTTCTGCCCTTTTCTTTATTTGCCCTGACCACAAATGCCACAAATTTAGGTTATCTTCTTTTTAGGTAGAATTCTCCTGCTTCATGAACCATTCTCTAATCCTTCATTCCTTGAGAGCACATTTTTGCTTCTTGAGACCTCCGTGAACTCTTGTTCGCAATGAACTCTCATGACACTTACTAGTCTCAACTTTATAATGCAGTCATTTGTATTAACACTTCAGTTCCCATCTGGTCTTTTAGAGGGCAGGCTATACCTTTTTTGTGTGCTTTTTCCTTAGTTGCACTTGGCACAGATCTGTATATTTAATAGACTCAATAAATGTTAGATGAATAGTCACATTATTAAACAAATGAATGAAAATGAATGAGTGAACAAATGAAAGAAATTTAAGTTTTGCAGAGAATGCAGTCAGAGAGGGCTATGTGCATCCTTCTGGACTTTTCAGTTTGTATCTACTGGATCATTTTTATCTTCAAAGCCTTTGTTAAATGGTTAAAGTCTTTTTAACTTTAGTAATTAATCCACAGTAGTGTTATCCACATACATTTGACATCCAAATGAAGATGTCATTAGGAAAATGTTATTCTACTAAGGTCATACATATTGGGTTTAGATATGAATTTCCTTGTAGTATTTAAGAACAAACGTATTCTTCATGAAGAAGGATCTCTATGACTCATCATGGCTTGAGGAAGTGTTGCCTTCTCTGCATCCCCTCCGTTGTCTGTTTGTTTTTTTTAATATTTTATTTATTTATTTGTGAGAAAGGGAGAGAGAGAGAATACCAGTTGGGTGAGGGGTAGAGGGAGAAGCAGACTCACTGTCAAGCTAGGAGCCTTACATGGGGCTCAATCCCAGGACTCTGGGATCATGACCTTAGCTGAAGACAGATGCCTAACCAACCAAATCACCCAGGTGTCCCATTATTTTAGGGTCTATATTCTACTGGGGTTTGGGAAAAAACCTTGGGTCTCATATAAAGCAAACTACAGAGTTTCTGATTAATTCTGTGAGAATTCTACAATTAAGAGAATTGCTATCATAAGGCATTGCTAACCTCCTTTGCTAGCCCCACTGTACAAATAACAGAATGTGGAATCTTATGAGGTAAAGTTCTGTCCTTCCTCACAGACAGCCCATGGAGACCACTTTCTTAGCTCTGACTCAGGACTGGGTCAATTGTGCAATATTATAAGTATTAGGAGGGTTTCAAAAAAGACGTTTAGACATTCTCAAATTTTGTAGGGAAAAAAGACTATTCAAAATGTGGTTTATAGGGTATTGTAGTATAGAAAAAAGACCAATGAATTATAAATTATAATGAGGGGATCTTTTCCTAATTTTACTCCTTTCTCACATTGTCCCGGTCCTTTTCCTCTCTGTCCTCCATCTTCTCATTGAATAAATAACGATTTAGCTAGAAAATGTGAAGGTCCATTTAAGTCCTAATGATCTATTTAGGAGTGGGAGCTCTGCAGATAGAAAACCTGCCTCCCAGATACAGTTCTAACATTTCGTGCTAAGTGAGTCTTGGCAAGTTATTTAAGTCTCTGAACCTCTGTTGTCTTATTTTATTTTTTTTTTTATTTGGAGCTAATGGTGCCTACTTTACACAGTTATTTTGGGGTTCAAATAAAACAAAATAAGGAAAAACAGTTGTAAATTTAAAGTTATTCAAATATAGCTATTATAACAGTATCATTATTTCCTTTTCAATTATGAATAGAGACAATTTTCATTCATATTGCACAGTGTTTTTTAGGTAGCATATGTGGTGAATAAGCCTGATGGGATTTTTTGATGATAATGATCAATTTCCGCAACTTCAACTCTATTTTATGTATAAGATTTAAAATTTTGGGAAAGTCACATTGTCTTTTATCCACAAGCTTTCAAGACTTCTAGGAAACAAACAAACAAACAATTAGAGAAAGGAATAAATGATAATATAAAAGTATCAAATACCATGCAGGAAAATTTGAAAATAAGCCAACTAATGTCAAGATGTGTTAAACATTTCCAGATTCCATATAGTCGCTGCCATCATCGCCATCGTTATCACCATCATCATCATCATCAGTAACATTTTACATTTGAGCTCCAGATATTTTTCTAAGGATTTTGCATGAACTAACTCAATTAAGATTGAAATCAGGTATATATCATTTTAATTTGGCAGGTGAAATTATGAGGAATATCTTCTTTGATAGTAGTCACATTAGTGGGGCACCTGGGTGGCTCAGTGGGTTAGAGCCTCTGCCTTAGGCTCCGGTCGTGGTCCCGGGGTCCTGGGATCAAGCCTCGCATTGGGCTCTCTGTTCAGGGGGGAGCCTGCTTCCCCCGCCCTCCCTCTCTGCCTGCCTCTCTGCCTGCTTGTGATCTCTGTCTGTCGGGTAAATAAATAAAAAAATAAAATCTTAAAAAAAAAAAAAAAAGAAGTCACATTAGTAATATCATCATTTTAGATCCCCACAATCCAGCTCATAATCTGAGATTATGAGTGTAAACTACCTAGCTCTTATTTTGCTGAATAACAAAAAGCATAACTTAATAGTAAGAATTAGTCCAAGTTCACAGAACTGAAATTCAGTCTTGAAACTTTCTGGTTACTCCTATGTTTTCAAATATAACATGAAAAGAATGAAGAGAGACAGAGTATGTGTCTGTGTGAGATGGGACGTCTACAAAGCAGAAGAAAACATTAGGAAAATTACTTGAAGTTTCATGATGATTTTTGTCCCTTTAAGGTAAATTAAAGAACCACTTTTTTGAATTTATCATTGCTGAAGAAGATGAATATTGATGTTGATTGCAGTTTGGGGACCATTATCAATGATAATAGTGGGTTCAGTACCGAAACAGTATCAGTACATAGCATTAATGCATGAAGGTATTTCTAAGCATCAAAAATGTAAACAGAATGTGTTATCCAGTTATTTTCTTTTTTTTCTTTAACTATTTGCATGTCTTAAAAAGATTGCCAAAAAATAGAAGGAGAAAATATTGAAGAAATGTTCATTATGAAGCCCATGTGCCTATTCTGAAACATGTATAGTATGTAAATTGTTTTTTGTTTCTTTATCCAAGTGAGAAAATTGACACTATTTGTCTTTCTGAAGATTTATTTTATTTGGTTATAGAATGCAACATTTTCAAAATCAGTAACATTTGTCTGTCTTCCAGTTAAGAACGAAATGAAAAGTCTAAAATCATCAACCATTATTATTGCACTAATGCTACCAACTGGAAGCAATTTGAAATTTTGAGAAACTAACTTGCCTTAAATGCTTTAGGCTTAAAAAGCTTTTAGAATCTAAGGTCAATTATATCACTGATTTTAACAACATGGATTGGTCAAAGACTCAAATTGGTAAAGGTTGTGTTTCACTGAGTATGATTTATTTACTTTCCATATACAAAATTCTATTTTATTTTAAAAATAACAGGCTGCTTGACATATGGCCGGCTAAAGTTACCGTGAGCATGGTAATACAGAATGAAAGGACCATCCCCACAGATAACCACAGAGGAGAGAAAACTATTTCCTCAAACCTCAAAGACATTGAGTTCATTTACATATGATCAAATGTACTTAATGGGCTTAAACAATTTACCCAAGCAAAACAATTGAGTTTCTTTTGCTTTTGTGTGTTTGCTTGTAGGGGACTTTGGTATAGATGCCTTCATTTACAAATGAACCTTTGTATGTGTATGCCACAAGAGATGAGAAGTGGTATTTGTCGGAGAGATCCTTAAACTTTAGGATTCTATTTCTTGGGAAGGGAGTAAGAGATCCTGTCCCCCAAGTGTTAGTTGCTGTGCTTGGTAACTCAGAGCTTCACATTAAACTTGCTCTTGAAATCTTTCCATCCCTAGATTTAAGGCAGTTATAAGTCCTTTGTTTTAAGCCTAGTTTGTTCTTAACCAGGAAAGAGCATCTTTCTGCCTGAAGAATTTAAAAGTCCTGGTTTCCTGGAAAGCACTTGAAAAAGATTCACAGGAAACATTCTGTTCTCTAGCAAAATAAGAAAGAAGGAATAAAATGCTTAGATTTCTAACAGTATGTAATTAATATTTTCCCATAAAACAAGCATCCACATGAAAGACCAAAACAAAAAGGAGTCCTCTTAAGAGTACTTCTTTTATTTCTTGCTTTTTAAAATAAATGTCTTAACTGTGTATTTTATAGAATATGCATAAGTTGACATAAATTGCATTATATAAAATGTTAATATAAATTTAGGTATGTGCATATGTATATGTAATTTCTCTATATCTACCCATCTAGATGGATATGGCATCCATATGGATAGATATACATAAAAAGAGAGGGATCGAGAGAAAAAAGAGGAAAAGAGAGAAGAAAGCAAATAAGAAGAAAAAAGAGAGAAGAGACAGACCTTTATGACTTGGGATCTTGCAGGATCTCGTAACCAATTCAATACTTTTACCTTTGCTTCCTAGCAGTCATAGAAACTAAGTGGAGCATTCTTTAACTGACTCAGAAAAAAAGGAAAAATCTCCTCTCTCTTTTCTAACCCCTCCAATTAAATCCCTGCCAACAACCTGTACTTAGTCTCAAAGCATCTGTACATAATGCTGGGGATTACAATTTAACTTAACTCTGGAACTCTGAATTTGAATATTCATTCAACTGTATTTTCTCATAAATAGAAGGAAATTATATAAAAACAAGAATCAATTTCAATAAG